>NC_069499.1:1462120937-1462368437 GCF_027579735.1 Bombina bombina | reverse complement strand
CTAACAGCAGCTTCTGATTTGCACAGCAAAGTAGAGCAGATACACAAATTCCACTATGGGGTGTATCCCTGGACTGCTCTGTAGTATCAAAGTCCTGCAAATTTAGGTAACACTTTTTATAGCTTTACAAATGCTTTTAAAACATGTGTGTGCTTAATTGTGAAAATCCACCGTGCATACATAAATACTTATGTGCCTTTAAAGGACTACAGGTCTTGAGAATATACATAGGAAGCATTGCAGAAGATCTGTAGAACTATTTTGGGGTAACTTTGCTTTGGAAGTTCTACCCCACATTAACTCAGTAAAGGCAATTTTATCGGTATGGACAGGGCACTTACCCATGGCATTGCTGTTAAGTAGGAAAACTCCGTGGGCGGAACCATCTTTCTCTAAAGATAGGTAAAATGGAT
Source organism: Bombina bombina (assembly GCF_027579735.1). Lineage (NCBI taxonomy): Eukaryota > Metazoa > Chordata > Amphibia > Anura > Bombinatoridae > Bombina > Bombina bombina. The sequence goes on along the minus strand of NC_069499.1, from coordinate 1,462,368,024 downwards.
GACTCCCGTACAGGTTGGTATCCCTCTGAAAAACGCCAAAAATGTATAGGCACAATTATATAATAGATTTATTCATCTTCGTTCTCATACAGACATGACTTGAATCCTTGATGTATTAAAGGGACAGTAAAGTCAAAACTAAACTTTCATGATTCAGATAGGGCATGCAATTTTAATCAACTTTCCAATTTACTTTTATCATCAAATTTGCTTTGTTCCCTTGGTGGTATTTTTGAAAAGCTAAACCTAGCTAGGCTCAAACCGATTTCTAAACCGTTGAAAACCGCCTCTTAGCGTGTTAGTTCATGTGTGTCATATAGATAACATTGTGCTCACTTCCATGAAGTTATTTAGGAGTCTTCACTACATGCCTGTCAAAAGCACTAAGATAAGGAGGCTGTCTGCAGAGGCTTAGATACAAGGTAATCACAGAGGTAAAAAGTATATTAATATAACTGTTAGTTATGCAAAAATGGGGAATGGGTAATAAAGGGATTATCTATCTTTTTAAATAAGAAATTTTGGTGTAGACTGTCCCTTTAAATAAAAAGTGCAACTGTAAAATACAATCTCAAGTATAGAGCAACAGAAACAAAAGGCTTTTAACAGGCAATAAATACAAGATGCTATACACACATTGGAATTTAGTGGCATCATTTTTTAGAATGTGTCATAATTAGACAGAATATACCATTTTAAACAACTTACTTTCCATTTGACTTCTATTATTTAATTTGCTTCCTTCTCTTGTTATCCTTTGCTGAAAAGTTTATCTATGTAAGCTCAGGAGCAGCAAAGAACTTTGGTGTGTGGGTGTGTGGATATATATTAGATTTATAGGTGTATGCACTCTCACCATCTGTCATCAACTGCCAGGGTGCTGTAAAGATATGTCCATAATTTCAAAAATAGAATAAGCACTCACTGGACTTTAGCCGTCTGTGTAATAAAGATTTTTACACAGACGGCTAAAGTCCAGTGAGTGCTTATTCTATTTTTGAAATATATATATATATATATATATATATATATATATATATACATACATACATACATACATACATACATACACATATACACATTATATATACACATACACACACACATATACACACATATACATATATACAGCGATTGTCATTGGCTCAACCATGTGTTCAGTTAAAAAAAATAGTAGTGCATTGCTGCTCCTTCAACAAATGATATCAAATTTGCTTCATTCTCTTGGTAACAGAAGTAAACTGGAATTTTTTTAAAAAAAATTCTATGCTCTACCTAAATCATGAAAGAAAAATTTGTTTCATGTCCCTTTAACATTTAGTATTATTGTTTTCTTTTTTTCACAAATTAAGAGTTGCTGCACTGCTAAAGATCATATTTTAAAAACACATTTTCAAAAGTGTAAAAAGTAAATTTATGCTTACCTGATAAATTGGTTTCTTCTAAGATACGATGAGTCCACGGATTTCATCCTTACTTGTGGGATATTAACCTCCTGCTAACAGGAAGTGGCAAAGAGCACCACAGCAGAGCTGTATATATAGCTCCTCCCTTCCCTCCACCTCCAGTCATTCGACCAAAGTTAGGAAGAGAAAGGAAAAGCCAAAGGTGCAGAGGTGACTGAAGTTTATAAAAATATAACAATCTAAACTGTCTGAAAAATGACAGGGAGGGCCGTGGACTCGTCGTATCGTAGAAGAAACCAATTTATCAGGTAAGCATAAATATACTTTTCTTCTACAAGATATGACGAGTCCACGGATTTCATCCTTACTTGTGGGATACAATACCAAAGCTACAGGACACGGATGAAACGGGAGGGACAAGACAGAGACCTAAACGTAAGGCACCACTGCTTGAAGAACCTTTCTCCTAAAAATAGCCTCAGAAGAAGCAAAAGTATCAAAGTTGTAAAATTTGGAAAAAGTATGAAGAGACGACCAAGTCGCAGCCTTGCAGATCTGTTCAACAGAAGCATTGTTTTTAAAAGCCCATGTGGAAGCCACAGCCCTAGTAGAATGAGCCGTAATTCTTTCAGGAGGCTGCTGTCCAGCAGTCTCATATGCCAGGCGGATGATACTCTTCAGCCAAAAAGAAAGAGAGGTAGCCGTAGCTTTCTGACCCCTACACTTTCCAGAAAAAACAATGAATAATGAAGATGATTGACGGAAATCCTTAGATGCCTGCAAGTAAAACTTCAAGGCACGGACCACGTCCAAGTTATGTAACAGAAGCTCCTTCTTAGAAGAAGGAACAACAATTTCCTGATTAATATTCTTATTCGAAACAACTTTAGGAAGGAATCCAGGTTTGGTACGTAAAACCACCTTATCAGAATGAAAGATAAGATAAGGCGAGTCACATTGTAACGCTGAAAGCTCAGAAACTCTACGAGCAGAAGAAATAGCAACCAAAAACAAAACTTTCCGTTTATTCGAGTGGCTCAGAGAGACAAATAGCTTGACTTTCTAGCTCATCTAGCCTCCCATCTTAGAATGTTCTTTCATGCCCTGTTTCTAGATATAACACTACCTGTAGGCTATTATATTGAATAATATAGCCATGGAATGGAATCTTAGTTAGGGAATATTGTTGATAAGCATCTATAATGTTCAAGTTGTAGTGTATAGGATGCATAGGCATGTGCCTATACTCATTCTGATAATTTAAATACAATACCCTATTTTTATATTATATATGACTAAAAACCCCACGAAAATAGAAAAGATAGGGAAGGTATCTCCCCTCACCCTTTCCCACTCTGTGTATCAGGGTGGGTCATACCCAATAACCCTTTTCCGTCTGTCAAGTGGAGACAACTGTCCCTGAGGGGGGATACAAATTACATCCCTTACTCACAGTGGTTTTCACACAAATGCCATAAGCTTGTAACATGAGTGACCCTATATTTCATAAATTGGATGCATCTATCTGTGCAATAGCTTATCGGCTACGTAAGTTCCCAAGCATTCTGTCTTTATCACTTAATATTTCTGACAATTACCATTTCATCTAGTATAAAAATCTACATTGCTGATTCAGTTAAAAGTAACTAGGCTTCTTAAGCTGATTTAAAAATAGCCTAATATTACTTGTTATTTTAGCATGTGCGAATATGTTTCTATGCTTACTTTATTTAAGCACACAGGTTTTGTTAAACAAGATTGTGTTCATATTAAGAAATGGTTCTTCTGCTCTTGTTGGCCCTGCCCTCCCATCCCCATTGCCACACCCAGGCTTAGGCCTGGGCTCATATTTCATCTATATTCGCTTCATATTGCCCCCCCCATACTGTTTATTACATGCATAAAACATTGCTACATTAGAACCTTGACACCTCTTTGCTTTTCTTCGCCTCTTCTTTTGACTACTACCGAGCGGTGTTTACCCACTGATGCTGGTCAAACGAAGATACCTTGATATAAGAAATAAGGACAGAGGGCTTAGACATTAACTGTTTTATATTTTCCATTCATTTTATTATTCTCCTCCCTGAGGAACACCCAAATGTCTTGAGATGAAGGTGCCAAACATTTACAGATTGTCTAGTACATTACAGCAATGTTCTCATTCTAAAATATATCACTGGAAATGTATAATTTTTGTGGTTATCATTATAAGTGCCGTATTGTTTCCTATATCAAATGGCTCATGAGTAGCCATCAAATTAACCACTGTTAAATACTATTCAATATGTTATAAAACGAGATTCTCAAGTTATAGATAACTAAGTATTGTACAATTATCACTTGTCGTTTTAGGTGATTTAACGGTCAATTGTGTATTCACCAGGCGGTAATTGTTTACCATGTTCATGTATAGTACTTGTTATGCTATTTTGTTGACTTTTTTTGTCTCAAGAATCTCAATAAAACTTTCCAAGATAACAATTTAATATCTATGGAATGCATGGGTTCAAACGGAACCCCTTGAAGAACAAGAAGGACTAAATTCAAACTCCAGGGTGGAGCAATTGGTCTAAAGACAGACTTAATTCTGGATAGAGCCTGGCAAAAAGACTGAACATCTGCCAAACGTTTGTGTAGCAAAATTGACAAAGCAGAAATCTGTCCCTTTAAGGAACTCACCGATAACCCTTTCTCCAATCCTTCTTGGAGAAAAGACAGAATCCTGGGAATCCTAACTTTACTCCATGAGTAGCCCTTTGATTCACACCAAAAAAGATATTTGCGCCATATCTTATAATAGATCTTTCTAGTGACAGGCTTACGTGCCTGAATCAAAGTATCGATGACCGAATCGGAGAATCCCCGCTTAGATAAAATCAAGCGTTCAATCTCCAAGCAGTCAGCTGCAGAGAATTTAGATTTGGATGTTGGAAAGGTCCTTGAATGAGAAGGTCCTGTCTTAATGGAAGTTTCCACGGTGGCAGAGAGGACATGTCCACTAGATCCGCATACCAAGTCCTGCGTGGCCACACAGCTGTGATCAGAATTACTGAAGCTCTCTCCTGTTTGATCCGAGCAATCACGCGGGGAAGGGGAGGAAAAAGGTGGAAACACATAAGCTAGGCTGAACGACCAAGGCACTGCCAAGGCATCTATCAGTTCGGCCTGAGAATCCCTTGACCTGGATCCGTATCTCGGAAGCTTGGCATTCTGTCGAGATGCCATCAGATCCAATTCCGGTCTGCCCCATCGTAGAATCAGTGAGGCAAATACCTCCGGATGGAGTTCCCACTCCCCCGGGTGAAAGGCCTGTCGGCTTAAGAAATCCGCTTCCCAGTTGTCTACTCCTGGGATGTAGATTGCTGACAGATAACAAGAGCGGGCCTCCGCCCATCGAATTATCTTGGATACTTCTGTCATCGCTAAGGAACTCCTCGTTCCCCCCTGATGATTGATATAAGCCACAGTCGTGATGTTGTCCGACTGGAATCTGATGAAGTTGGCCGAAGCCAAATGAGGCCATGCCTGAAGCGCATTGAATATTGCTCTCAATTCCAGAATATTTATTGGAAGTAGAGACTCTACCTGAGTTCATACACCCTGAGCTTTCAGGGAATTCCAGACTGCACCCCAGTCCAGAAGGCTGGCGTCCGTTGTCACTATCACCCACGAGGGTCTGCGGAAACACGTCCCCTGGGACAGATGATCCGGAGACAACCACCAAACAAGAGAGTCTCTGGTCTCTTGGTCCAGATTTATCAGAGGAGATAAATTTGCATAGTCCCCATTCCACTGTCCGAGCATGCACAGCTGCAGTGGTCTGAGATGAAAACAAGCAAACGGAATGATGTCCATTGCTGCTACCATTAATCCAATTACCTCCATACACTGAGCCACCGATGGCTGAGAATTGGACTGAAGGGCTCGGCAAGAATTTTTGACTTTCTGACCTCCATCAGAAATATTTTCATGTCTACAGAATCTATCAGAGTTCCCAAGAAGGGAACCCTTGTCCGTGGAACTAGTAAACTCTTTTCTAGGGTCACCTTCCATCCGTGAGTTCTCAGAAAGGACAACCCTGTGTCTGTATGAGATTTCGTCAGATGATAACTTGACGTCTGAATCAAAATATCGTCCAGATAAGGCACCACTGCTATGCCCCACGGCCTGAGAACCACCAGAAGGGTCCCTAGGACCTTCGTGAAGATCCTGGGTGCTGTAGCCAACCCAAAGGGAAGAGCCACAAACTGAAAATGTTTGTCCATGAAGGCAAACCTTAGGAACGGATGATGATCCTTGTGGATAAGAATATGAAGGTATGCGTCCTTCAAGTCCACGGTAGTCATATATTGACCCTCATGGATCATTGGTAAAATTGTTCAGATGGTCTTCATCTTGAAGGATGGAACTCTGAGAAACTTGTTTAGACTCTTAAGGTCTAAAATAGGTCTGAACGTTCCCTCTTTTTTGGGAACTACGAAAAGATTTGAGTAAAATCCCTGTCCCTGTTCTAATCTTGGAACGGGACGAATTACTCCCATAGTAGAGAGGTCTTTTACACAACGTAAGAACGCCTCTCTTTTTATCCGATTTACAGACAATTGTGAAAGAAGAAATCTCACTCTTGTGAGAAATTTTTTGCCTGGTTAGGTCTCCAGACGGACTTGGCCTGAGCAAAATTCCCTTCCTGCTTTGTGGAGGAAGAGGAAGCAGAGGGTACTCCTTTAAAATTTCGAAAGGAACGAAAATTATTTTGTTTACCCCTCATCTTAACAGACCTATCCTGAGGTAGAGCGTGACCTTTACCTCTAGTAATGTCAGAAATAATTTCCTTAAACTCAGGCCCGAATAGGGTCTTCCCCTTGAAAGGAATAGCTAAGAGCTTTGATTTAGATGATACATCAGCAGACCACGATTTTAACCATAACGCTCTACGCGCCAAAATGGCAAAACCTGCATTTTTCGCTGCCAGCTTAGCAATTTGAAAGGCGGCATCTGTAATAAAAGAATTAGCTAGCTTGAGAGCCCTAATTCTATCTAAAATGTCCTCCAAAGGGGTCTCAAACTTCAGAGACTCTTCTAGAGCATTAAACCAAAAAGCTGCTGCAGTAGTAACTGGAACAATGCAAGCTGTTGGTTGTAAAAGGAAACCCTGATGAATAAATAATTTCTTTAGAAGACCCTCTAACTTCTTATCCATAGGGTCTTTGAAAGCACAACTGTCTTCAATAGGAATAGTTGTACGCTTAGCCAGGGTTGATATAGCTCCCTCCACCTTAGGGACTGTTTGCCAGGAGTCCCGAATGGTGTCTAATATGGGATAAATTTTCTTGAGAGGAGAGAACGGTATACCCGGTCTGTCCCATTCCCTCTTTATAGTTTCCAAAATTCTTTTAGGAACCGGAAAAACATCAGTGTAAGTAGGTACCTCTAGATATTTGTCCATTTTACACAATTTCTCTGGTGGTATTACAATAGGGTCACAATCATCCAGAGTCACTAAAACCTCCCAAAGTAACAGACGGAGGTGTTCAAGCTTAAATTTAAAAGGACATGACATCAGAATCTGTCTAGGTAACATACTTCCTGGGTCTGAAAGTTCTCCCTCAGACAACAATTCCCTGACCACCAACTCAGAGCCCTGTGAGGGTACATTGGAAATAGCCAACAATGCATCAGAGGACTCAGTATCCACATTAATTCCTGTCCTACTATGTTTACCCTGTAACACTGTTAACTTAGATAATACCTCTGTAAGGGTAGTTGACATAACTGCAGCCATATCCTGCAGAGTAAAAGAACTAGACGCATTTGAAGAACTTGGCGTCGCTTGTGTGGGCGTTAAAGGTTGTGACACTTGGGGAGGATTAGATGGTATATCTTGATTCTCTTCAGACTGAGAATCATCCTCAGGCACACTTTCTTTACCTAAAATATGCTTTTTACATTGTAAGGCCCTTTCAGTACAAGAGGTACACAAAGGAAGAGGGGGTTCCACAATGGCTTCTAAACACATAGAACAATTAGTTTCCTCAATGTCAGACATGTTGAACAGACTAGTAATAGCCACAATAGTCGTAAAACACCTCAGTTATTGAATCAAACAACTTTTAGAAAAATGTGTACTGCGCCTTTAAGAAATAAAAAGCGCAACAATTTTTTCTCAAACTGCCTAAAACGTTTAAAAAATGCTACACAATTAAATATAATAACTCAATTGTCCCAAAAATTATTGCACCCTATAAGTACAATTCGAATTTACCCTCTAAGAGACATTTTAATCAAAAAATATATCTTGACAGAAAAAATGCCCCCTGCCCCCAGGGTACTGCAAAAGGACTCGACAACGATCCAGTGAGCAGAAAACAACTCTAGGCCCCACCGGAGCTAATGACTGCTGCCTTCTTAGTCAGAGTAAACTGCGCGTCTGAGCGTGCGAAATAGGCCCCGCCCATCATGGACGACGTCCTAACAGTCTGCTTAACCGAATGGGTAGCGGTTTGAAAAAATAAAGCCATGTGGTCCCCTGTACCTAATATGTCTTAACAATAATTTGCAGCCCTACTGACTTTGTTATTAAAATATATAAATGTCAAGCTGCCTCTCCCAGTGTCCAGCCCCAACACAGTGTCAAAGCAATATGTATTAAAACACAGGATTTTCAGTAACACCCTCAGTGATACAGGTCTACTGCTTACCCCTTCCCTTGCAGGGAAAAATGTCAGCCAGTTCTGATATACCAAGTCTCCTCAGAAATAAAAGACTGAACATACCTCAATGCTGCCTGTAGCACGACACCGTTCTCCACACTGAAGATTTCTCTTGCACTACCTTCAGAAGCTCTGTGGGAACCAAAATGGATCTTAGTTACATCTGCTAAGATCATCAACCTCAGGGCAGAAATCTTCTTTCCATATCTCCCTGAGGAAAATAGTACTCATAGGTACCATTTAAAAAAAAAAACTTCTTGATTGAAGAATCTAAAACTAACACCTCACTTTACCTCTTCCTATTACTAACACAGGCAAAGAGAATGACTGGTGGTGGAGGGAAGGGAGGAGCTATATATACAGCTCTGCTGTGGTGCTCTTTGCCACTTCCTGTTAGCAGGAGGTTAATATCCCACAAGTAAGGATGAAATCCATGGACGCGTCGTATCTTGTAGAAGAAAAATTAGTTGTCTGAAATAAAGTAAATGTGTGGTATCCTGCAGTACAGTAGGGTCACAGATCTGCTGTTCCTACATTTAGTCTGTGCCAAGTTGCCTTGTGCCTAAGCTTTGTGACTTTCTAACCAAACGCTGCAGGAGCATCTTTCTCACAATTTCCATCACTGCTGCTGACCATTTGTGGCTGTTTAACTTGCTGACCATTGTCATTGCTGCTTCTTGCAAGTCTGACTGACCGTTACTGCTTGTATATGTAAATGTAGCCGACTATTCCTGCCTGTGTTCATGCCGGTCATCATTAGCTGTATCAAGCTGACTATTGCTGCGTGTGTTCATGCCGGTCATCATAAGCTGTATCAAGCCAACTATTGCTGCCTGTGTTTATGCCGGTCATCATTAGCTGTATCAAGCTGACTATTGCTGCCTGTGTTTATGCCAGTCATTACCTGTATCAAGTTGATAGTTCCTGCCTATGAACTTTGTCCACACTGTATCAGGGGCATCCTGCTAACATTTGTTTTCTGGCTGCCTATGTAACTATCTAATCTTTGTAGCCAGAGTGCCTGCTATGTTTGTGTACTTGGTTTTGCCTTGGATGCTCCTATTGGTCTCCACTAGCATTATATACTTGTTAACTAAATATGCAGCCAACTACTTGAGGGAAAAAAAAAAAAAAGGAGGTATAAGTGTATATTCCCTTAAAAAGTACTGTCTTCTCCAGAATTGTTATTGTTTAAAAAGATAGATAATCACTTTATTACCCATTCCCTAGTTTTGCATAACCAACACTTTTTACCTCCGATTACCTCTGATTAAGCCTCTGCAGACTGCCCCCTTTATCTCAGTCCTTTGACAGACACACATTTTAGCCAATCAGTGCGGACTCATAAATAACTCCACGGGAGTGAGTACAATGTTATCTATATAGCACACATCTAACTGTGAAAAATTGTCAAAATGCACTGAGATAGGAGGCGGTTTTTATCAGTTTAGAAATCAGTTTGAGTCTAACTAGGTTTAGCTTGCAGCAAAGAATACCAAATGAACAAAGCAAATTTTATGATAAAAGTAAATTGGAAAGTTGTTTAAAATGACATGCCCTATCTGAATCATGAAGTTTAAAATTTTGACTAGACTGTCCCTTTAAGTAAAACAGAAGTAATTTAGTTTCATAAACCAATCTCATTCATGTCCGTACTGGACAGTTCTCAAGGCAGCAAAGTTTTTTTGGCTCCAAACTAAGCATTTGTAAGGTTTGTGTTTAACTTATCAGATATATAAAAATGTTACTTTTCAATTGCAGTTGTATTAGATATATTGCGATTTAATCTTATGTTTTTCAGTGGTTTGTGGGACGTACTTCAATCCTGACTTTAGAGTTGCATGAAGGGGGTGAATTTTTGTCCTACAGCTGCTCTTTAATTTCCTCACATCTTTCTTGTTAAAGTGATTATAAACTTTATGGGCGAATTAAAGGCCAGTATTAAATAATACTCTTAAAAATGGGGGCACTTTAATTCATTAAAGTTCACAATGATGCTTATTTTTTTAAATACTTTACCTTTGCGTTATGGTAAACTGAACACTGATCCTACGCCCTAATCTGCTGCTTCATTAGCATCGGATGATGAAACCGGCTTCCTCGAATCCTTGCGTTGCCCCACTAGCTGGACGTCAAAGGGAGCACACAACGATTGGAGGAAGCCGGATTCCTCATCGATCTGCTAAAGAAAGCAGCAAATGTGAGCGGAGGATCAGTGTTATGTTTACCATAATGCAAAGGCAAGTATTTTAAAAAAGTAAGTCTTTGTAAACTTTAATAAATTAAAGTGCCCCTGTTTTTAAGATTATTATTTGATACTGGGCTTTAATTCGTTAACGTTTACAATTACTTTAACTCACACAATTCTCTGAATCAGTCCTCTCTCAACACTCTGTCTCTAATGCTTTCTCAACCTTCCATTCCCTTTAGCACTTCCACTGTCTCTCCACTTCTCAGTATCCCTCTCAGTTCCCATCTTTCACTCTATTATTCTACTCTTTCCCCCCTCTTATTCACTTTTTACAACTATATTTGTGTATATGTTTGTGTACTATGTATAACATCAGCTGATGCAGACATTTTTGTTTATTTACCGAACCATAAACAAAAATTGAGCATATCCCATAAATAGTGTAAAGAACTCTGATGGACTTTCAGATTGATTTGGTGAATATTCAAATGGATTGGACTAGAAAAAGAATCACATAAGCTTTCATAAAGCTTTTATACTGCAATTCAAACACAGACTATAATGGGGTCAGTAAACAAAGCACAACATGTGACTGATAAACCCAATGGTTTTATAAATGCAACCAATGTCTGGACTACCCCATACATGCTTACCGATGGAAGCTGGTCTCTATTCCAGAAAGTAAGTCTGTTCCACTTGAGGTCCAGGTTGATGGAAGTGAGATGCTCCCCTAGTCCATATAAATACTGGGAGGGGAGAGAGGTGGAGATTTGCAGGAACTGGTCAGCAAACAGCAGTGGAGCCAGAGTGGTGTTCAGCCTAAGACAAAAATGACAGAGCTCAAGTCAGGCTAAACAAATATCTCTCCATAAGGATGCAAATTAACTTACTCAAGGCTGCAGCTCTCAAGCAGAACTTTATGTATTTAACCAATTTACGTGGGTTAAACAACATTATTTAGGGACTAATGTAAATAGATGCATTAGATTGTCCATTTAAATAGAAGTATAAACGTGCTGTGGTGTTAAAGCAATGAACATAAATTACAGAAAATGGGTCTCTGAATTCTAGAACTGTAACCTTGAGTGTCCAGTGCAGAAGAACAAAGCCTACTCACAAGACATGTCCATTGGATTTCCTTACTACAATAAGGCCAAAGGGGTTAGGTGAAAACTGGACATCATATAAGGAGGAGGCTGCTTTCCCGCTTATATGTGGCGTCCTTATTGGAACCTCGTAACGCTTCACAGCGGGGTCCTTAATCTACAGAAAATAAAAATGGCAGCACAGTTGATACAAGTTATAAACACACTGCTTTATCACAAACCTAAGAAGCCAGACTCATTAGATATGACTGATTACTATTGGAATAGCTTCACAAATGGCTAAAAACTATCTTTCAATATACCAGTGCTGAAGCTGTGACAAGTTGATCATACTGGGCTTAATGCGATATTATTTGTTACTTATTTTTTATATACATAAAGTTATGTGTTTAGTTTTGAATAAAAAAAAAAAAAGAATGACATGTCAACAAACAGGAGGGGGTTTATCAATGTGATGCAAAATGTTACCATCAGTAAGTTGGTAAGTGTAATAATATAGATACACTAGTTACTGGTCTTCCTTTAGACTATAATTGGTTGGAAAGGTTTTACATTTCTTTATACTAGGCCAAGAGTTATCATTGTTAGATATTAAAAACCGTTCTATGCTTTGCCAGTCATCTGCTGCTTCTTTGTTTTCCATTAGAAGTGTCACTGCTCCTACGTCTCATTTTAAATGTTCTAGGGCCACCTGGGAAGTCCCACATCACACTTTGAAAACCACGTCCTAGGCCACATATTGTAAATCTGTTTATTTTAAAGTATTTTATTATGTTAATTTGATTTTTTATACTATATATACAGTATATATATTTAAAAAGGTTACAGTTACAAAGATGCTACGTAGTCATGTGGTTGGGGTGACCCATGTCTTTCTAAAACAACAGTCATATTGTAAATCAGTCCTGACAAACCATTTACTAATGTTCACATTAACTTATGACAAGTTGTTGGTACAAAAAATACCAAGAATATACAAAAAGAGAATTCATATTTGTGCACCACGAGTCAAGTGCATTGTAAGCTCTTCAGACCAGGGCCCTACTCTTTTTATATTAATGAATCTGTGTTATTGTGTGCCCCATCTCATATACCCAGGCAGTGCAATTTGGCAGCACTTTTTTTTTTTTTTTTTTACAAAATTATTATTATTGAGCAGAAAATTAATCAAAATAAAGCACCACGTCATGCGGGAAGACTGATAGGCCTTCCTTCAGTTTACAGTTTTCACCACAGTAAAGAGGGCCTACCCTACAGGGAATCATAGCCGGCTATGTTAGATATTATTATATAGTCTCTCTTTTGTTAAATGATTGTTGGCTTAAAAAAAAAAAAAAAAAAAAAAAAAAGATTTTTTTTATTTTTTTTTAAAACTGTTAAACCTCAAAGCTGCTTTTGACCAGACACACTTACAGTAACGTGCAGTCGTCCCTCTGTCTCAAAGTGCACGTCCAGTTGCAGGGTCATTATATCCTTGGGCATAAATGTGTTGACGGTGCGGGTGAGAGTGGCTCTGAGCCCAGTGTCTGTTTGGGACAGGTTGGACATCTTGTAGCTTGGATATGAGGGTGGGAAGAAGCACCAGGGTTGCCCAATGCCCGGTGAGTTCTCTGTTGGGCAGTAACAGCAGCCACGGGCTTCACACTGCTCCTTTGTGAGAACCTTTTCTGGGGCGCAGTCAAACCGGCTGTCAGGGGCCACATTACACTGCACAGGGTCATTATATAAGGAGGTTGCAGAGCACACTGTATATAACATGAGGAGCACGTGCACCCCCCAGGCTACCGCCTCAGGTCTCACTCCTCTTCTGCTCTTGGACCCTCTCCAGGACATCATGACCAGAACGCTGCACACATAAAATATATGGAAGCAAACAAGTGATCACATTAAAAGGGAAACCATCATAGCATAAAAGCATCATATACACCAAAGTTGTCCAACCTGATAGTTTAGGAGCACAATACAGACTGTGTGTGTTTTACCTCTTGTCCTCACATCCCCATATTGAGTAACACTTGTGTAAAACAGAATGCGCATATCCAATGGTATCACAAAGTGTTGCAATAAACTAACTGTTACACCATTTTATTTTATGCCAACGATCCTCAGTTCCTACAATTTTACTTCTTCCTCCAAATGTTTTCAGTTTAATATATTGATGTGCAAAAATCCAGGGCTTGCTCCTCAATATTATTGTGTTTTTTTCATATTTAAAAAGAAATGAGTCAACAACTGAATATATGTATTGTGTTTTAAATCTATAAAAAACACTGTCGTACTGTGACTTAAAGGGACATTAAACACTTTGAGATGGTAATATAAAAGGTGTCTATGTATGTGTATATATATATATATATATATATATATATATATATATATATATATATATATATATATATATATATATATATATATATATATATACACACACACACACACACACACACACACACACACATATATATACACACACACCTCTCTCTAATAAAAAAAACTGCAATATACTTTCATTATTTATTTTGTCCCTTTTTCCTATAATTCAATTCTGAAATTGTGAGCTTTTCAGTTCCTATTAGAAATGGAAGTGCAAAACTCTGTTATATTCCACACATCTATTGGCTGCACACTCTAGTGTCCTATTTATAACCATTTATAACTCCCTTATTGGCTACAGCAGAGAAATGAACCTAAGTTACAACACGGCAGCTCTCATTGGTTTATAGACACAAACTTTACACTTATGTTGTCAATATTTAAACAACTAATAAAACTTTATAAAACACATCTACGTGTTATTCTCAGACTAATCTTTTCGTTGAATGCATCATTAAATCTAGCATTTATTTAGTGTTCAATGTCCCTTTAACAGCTCTGCAATGAGTTGGCATTTTGGGGCAATACATATGCACTTTCCTCATTATGAAAAAAACTAAAGGTTACAGCATATATTTCTCTATGGCTCGTTGAAATTAAAATGTCAGTTAACACCAAGAGAAGTTTATATAAATGTTTGTTATGTGTAATAAAAACAACTTTTCAATATAATTTAATTATCTATTTTGCCCCTTTTCTATATCATTTATCCCTTAAATGGATACTAAACCCACCTTTTTTTCTTTCATGATTCTGATAGAGCATGCAATTTTAAACAACTTTCTATTTTACCCCTATTATCAATTTTTCTTTGTTCCCTTGCTATCTTTATTTGAAAAAGCAGGAATGTAAGGTTACTAGCCGGCCCATTTTTGCTTCAGCACCTGGGTAGCACTTGCTGATTGGTGGCTAAATTTAACCAACAATCAGCAAGTGCTACACAGGTGCTGAAGCAAAAATGGGCTGGCTATTAACCTTATATTCTTGCTTTTTCAAATAAAGATAGCAAGAGAACAAAGAAAAATTGATACTAGGGGTAAATTAAAAAGTTGCTTAAAATTGCCTGCTCTATCTGAATCATGAAAGAAAAAAATGTGGGTTTAGCATTCCTTTAAAAGTGTGAATTTTCTAATTCTCAAAGCTGTAAATGCACAATGCAGATTTTGCAGACCAGTCAACACATTAGATTTGCACAATCAACAAATGCAAGATAACAAGACAATACAATAGCACTTAGTCTGAACTTCAAATGAGTAGTAGATTTTTTTATAACAAATTTCAAAGTTATGTATATTTCCACTCCCCTTGTACCATGTGATAGCAATCAGCCAATCACAAATGCATATACGTATAGTCTGAATTCTTGCACATGCTCAGTAGGATCTGGTGATTCAAAAAGTGTAAATATAAAAGACTGCACATTTTTTTTAATGGAAGTAAATTGGAAAGTTGTTTAAAATTACATGCTGTATCTGAATCATGAAAATTTAATTTAACCTGAGTGTCCCTTTAAGGCCAACTCTGTTAAATAGATCTATTTGACTGGCTTTAGCAGACAACTACAAAACAATGCATTTTATACTAACCGCTACAGACACAAGCCCCAATTGGCTTCTCCATAAATAAGGCAAGTGATAGATGGAGTTTAGCTATTGAAAAACAATTGCCCCAAACAAGATATTCAATTTGTTTAAAAAAAAATGTTTAGACATGGCTGATATGTTGTTCTTTAACAATACAACAAAATGGTCTTAGAATTACAAGGTGTTTAGGGTCCAATTAAATAAACTAGCAGTGGGTCCTCTATATTAAGTTTTACTAAAATATCTCATTACTTTCAGATTACCCTTACAAGGTCACACCCTAGTATAAAAAATATGTAAGCCTCTGTTACCTCTGATTACCTTGTATCTAAGAACGTTCTGACAGCCCCCTGATCACATGACTGACTATTTAAAATCTATTGAGTTGCATTTTGTATTGTGTTGTGCTAACTCTTAAGGGGACACTGAACCCACATTTTTTCTTTTGTGATTCAGATAGAGCATGACATTTTAAGCAGCTTTCTAATTTACTCCTATTATCAGTTTTCTTCATTCTATTGGTATCTTTATTTGAAATGCAAGATGTAAGTTTAGATGCCGGCCCATTTTTGGTGATCAACCTGGGGTGTTCTTGCTGATTGGTGGATACATTCATCCACCAATAAAAAAGTTCTGTCCAGAGTCTGAACCAAAAAAAAAAAAAAGCTTAGATGCCTTCTTTTTCAAATAAAGATAGCAAAAGAACAAAGAAAATGATAATAGGAGTAAATTAGAAAGTTGCATGCTCTATCTGAATCACGAAAGAAAAAATTTGGGTTCAGTGTCCCTTTAAATAACTTCTCAGGCGTGAGCACAATTTTATCTATATGTCCCACATGAACTAGCAGTCTCCTGTTGTGAAAAACAAATACAAAAGCATGTAATTAAGAGGCTGTCTATAGAGCCTTTGAAAAAGGCAGAAATTTAGAGGTTTAAATGTTATAAAAGTATATTAATCTAACAATGTTGGTTGTGCAAAGCTGGGGAATGGGTAGTAAAGGTGTTATCTTTCTTTTTTAAACAATAACAATTTTTGTGTAGACTGTCCCTTTAAGGTTGCGAACAACATTTTTCACAAAGCTGAAACAGAAAGGTGATAATAGTGCCTGGCTCATCATTTTCTACCAATTAAATGGATATTAAGGGATATTAAACACTTTGAGATAGTAACATAAAATGATTAATCGTATCTATAAAAAAACCAAAAAAAAAACGCAATATACTTTGATTATTTATTTTGCCCCCTTCACCTTTAATACCATTTTGAAATTTTGAGTATTTTAATTCCTGTTAGAAAGGGAAGTGCAGAACACTGTTATATTCCACACAGCTATTGGCTGCACACTCTAGTGACCTATTTATAACTGTCCCTAATTGGCCACAGCAGAGAAGGTAACCTAAGTTACAACATGGCAGCTCCCATTGTTTTATAGAAACTAAAACTTTAGACTTATTTTGTCAATATTTAAACTAATGAAACTTTAAAAAATACATCTACATGTTATTCTCAGACTAATATTTTCTTTGACTGAATCATATCTAGCATTTATTTCGTTTTTAATGTCCTTTTAAACACAAGTGTGCGCGTCTCATGTCCCTTAGAGGGCAGAGAGCAAAATCTCAAACCTGCAAATAAAATAGGCAGCTAAAGCAGATTGCATATTTTTGAAAACCCAGATTTATTTATGGTCTCTATTTAGCAGCACTAGGCTCACAAATGACAATGTTATTTTATGAGCTCATTGATTAAAGAGGCATTTAAATAACTTTTTACCCCCTAAAGACAAAATGTCAAATCTGAAACCTTGCTTTTTAAAATGCTGCAAATTGTATAAACCAGCTGTTTGATCTGCAGGTTACAGAATTTGCTTTTTGACCTTCTAGGAAGCATGGGTTAAACACAATGTTTTCTTAAAAGGAAGGAAGAGCTGTTTAATGTTCTTTGTTGCCACCTGTCCTCGACAATATTAATAGATACTAATAATAATAATATAATAATAAGAATTCCAGTCCTCAGGACCCACTGAATTAGAGTATAGGTGAAATAATCCGCTGATGGGTAAAATCAGGTTAGAAACCATGGTTACTGATCGGCTGATTATTTCACCTGTGCTTTAGTTCAGTGTTTCTCAACCATGGTCAAGTACCCCCAACAGGCCAGGTTTTCATTAAAGCTGAACCAGTGCACAGGTGAAGTAATCAGCTGATCAGTAACACCATGGTTACTAACCTGCTTTCACCCATAAGATGAATGTTTCACCTGTGCACTGGTTCAGGGCCACAGTTGAGAAACACTGCTTTAGTTAACTGGAATTGAGGAACACTGTAATAGATGACCAGCAGGGTAAAACTAGACCTTAAATCATACCCCATTGTTTGCAGTTATGCACTAACGACAAACAAACCTACCAGGAGCAGGTTGGGGAAATGGTAGAAAAAGAAATAGAATCTCCCAAAGATTAGAATAGGTAGACAAATACTCATTTTTGTAAATTATAAAGCAAGTAACTAATGAGGCAAGCAATTGTTATTTTTACACTGGCACATGATGTGAAGATGTCTCATGCCAGTAGGAATGTTTTTTTTTTTATTATTATTATTATAATTATTATTATTATTACGATACACCTGGTTTCTAAGAGGTTTTAGAAATGACATTTTCATACTGACAGTCATTTGAAAGACTATATGGTCAATATAGACTGATACTTAGCTTTGCCACCACTTACCAGCCATCACCACATTATATATGTAAAAACAAGGATTGCACAATACAGCAGCATACTCTGCACACAGGGCACTCTCTAGTCCAAAAATTACAAGCTTTTATGCATCTGTATTTGTTCTTCTCTCCCCCCACTACTTATGTAAACACACAGTGCAGCTGCACCCTAAATTTCCTCTTTCCGCCTGACCTAGCATTGGTGATATTTGGTTTGGCTGCACCTGATGCATGTTCTGCCTTACACACATTTATTACAGATTGTACCCAATTCACTCCCCAGCACTAGAAGCAGAGGATGCTGGGGGTGATATGGAAAGGTCCCACTAACCATAATGTGCAATCACTTCTTTACACATTCTTAGCTCTGTCTAGAACTAGGAGAGAATGAGGGGGCTTAAAAAAAAATAATAAAAAATAAGTGGGTGATATGCAAAGGTCTCACTAACCATAATGTGCAATCACTTCTTTACACATTCTTAGCTCTGTCTAGAACTAGAAGAGAGAGAATGAGGGGGCTTAAAAAAATAATAAGTGATGACACCCCAGATTAGTAACATAATCTGTCCTTCATCTGGAGTTTTATGTCAGCAGTTTGTTAAGATTTAGAACCACCATGACTACCAGGCACTCTGTGCAGCTGCACTTTTTGATCCCTCTACATATCAGTGCAGGCAGCTATTAAACCTGTGTCCCTCCCTCACTCCCTTTCTACTGATTTACCTCCAGATTCTGGGACTATAAAGGTGACACTTGGACAGATGACAACACACACCACATGCAATGGGTTCAGCCAGACACACCAGCATGAACTATATACTTAGATACAATGGCTATAAACAGACACACTACAAATACACACATCAACATGCAACTGGTGAAAGCACCCTGGCATACAGTTATATTCAGACATACTGATAGGCACCATATACAAAAATAATACCATGGGCACCTGATACCCAGACACACTGAAAATAACTGAACTCAGAAACATACGAACACAACATGCACTGTCAACTACTGGCATTGCATATATATATATACACACAATGTTTACAGACAGGGGATTCACAGATACTGAAAGCTAATACTAATTCTGACTCTTGCAGCCCTATAATATTCCCCTAGCTCTCACAGCCACTTACCACTTCCTATGCAGCAGCTCTCCAGCGACCTCCGCACAACATTTACTTTAATAACACTGGGTCATGTGACTGCCAATCATGTGACACTACAGAGAGAGAGAGACGTGAGGAAGAGTTGTGGTGAGGAGGTTATTTGTGCTGATGGATACTAGGGAGACATTATACATGAGTAGGCATTTCATTTCCGATAAGACATCTGAGGTTTTCTACCCTTGTGCAATACATCATCATATCGATCTTACTAATACTGTGGAATGTGCAGACAGGGGGAGGTGGTTCTAAAATATGAGGCGCACAAGCAGTGAAATAAAGAGGTCTGAGCAGGATAAATACAGAAAGCCTCAGCGAGAGATTTGTAAACACAGGGATAAAAGACTAAAAATATATGGCAATCACATTGCTGTACACGTGATATTTTTTTCAGTCAATTGAAAGCAGTTAAAGGGACATGATATACATTGGATGCATTTTACATTGATATAAGAATGTTAAAACAATATTACAGTGTTTAATGTTCCTGTACTGTATTAAAAAACGAAAACTCGACCTTTTTTCCGTGGGAGTTGCCAATATAAACCAGTGAGCACTAGAGTCCCAAAGACCTTGTAATACATAATAATGATACACTTCATGTTGCTTCCCTTTAAATTTATGCAACTGCAACTTAACCGTTTTCATGCAAAAATGGACAAAAAATTAATAGTTTAAAAGTAATATGTCTATTTAAATACTGAGAATGTGCACCTATGTTGCATAATGATATGTAAGAGTACTAGATTTCATATATTACAAAAAAATGTAAAAAATATTAAAAGGACAGTAAACACTTTTGTAATATAAAATAATTATACATTGTAAAACAACTTTGCAATATACTTTTATTTTTTACTTTGCCCCCTTTTCATGTAATTTGTCTGTAAGTTGTATATTTTCCAGTTCTGAAAATTGAAACATGTCAGACTTTACAAGCCGAAATGCCAGAAATCTGCCCTAATTTACAATTTATTTTTTCTGCTTAAAGGGCTATAATATTTTAAAAAAAATTAAATGTTCTAATTAATTAAATCCACAACACAGCTATGGCACTAGCACTGCTGATTAGATCAGCAGCATTTTTGCTTGGGACCAGCAGTGCTCTGCTTTGTGGGGGTTTAACACACAGTAGTGCAAGGTCACTAGTCTTAAAGGGACACTGTACCCAAAAATGTTCTTTTGTGATTCAGATTGAGCATGACATTTTAAGCAACTTTCTAATTTACTACTTTTATCAAATGTTCTTCATTCTCTTGGTATCTTTATTTGAAATGCAAGAATGTAAGTTTAGATGCCGGACCATTTTGGTGAACAACCTGGGTTGTCCTTGCTGATTGGTGGATAAATTCATCCACCAATAAAAAAGTGCTGTCCAGAGTACTGAAACCAAAAAAAAGCTTAGATGCCTTATTTTTCAAATAATGATAGCAAGAGAACGAAGAAAAATTGATAATAGGAGTAAATTAGAAAGTTGCTTAAAATTGCATGCTCTTTCTGAATTACAAAAGAAAAAATTTGGGTTCAGTGTCCCTTTAAGATTTCATTCTCTAACAAATTAGAGCATTTCATTTTTTCACTATTATGGCCCTTTAAACCAAACAATAAAGACCACAATAACTTTGGCAAACCCTGTTCTCTCCAGACTCAAGTCTGGATTGGCTCCTCCAAATAGGAAAAGTCAAGGGTGGAATTTGACCCTTGAATATATTTTAAGCAAATAAGATCTAATATAATTCAGACACTGCAGTTAAATGGCTATTAAATAAAAGTGAATGTATAAGAAATGTGTGTATAGCGCTTGAACTAAAACCACTTAAGCCTCCTCTATAATAACCTCCTCCAGGTTAAAAGTTTTAAAAGTAAAAAATGTGTAAATTAAAGGAGACACTAAAAAAGCTCTAAGTGTTACAAACTAAGAGATTGGGGGGATTAAGACACAAGTTGTAAAGTGTAAACTAGATATAATGTGAACTGATTGAAGTATTTGAGGCAGGTTTTACAATTTATACAGCCTTATAATAAGTCTCAAATTCTGCCAACACCTAATAAAAACTAGAAAGAGAATTGTGTATAAAAATATTCTTTACTATTCAATTATCACAAAACACATAAATATATTTGGACAAATAAAATATATAAGACTTTAAAAAAACATTAATTACTTGCAGGTTTTGACACTGAAATTTCAAAAAGATTATTTGGACAACAAGATGTGAGAGGAGAGAGCCCAGATTTAGAAGAATCGCAAATATTGCGTAAATTTCTGTCCTTTGTAGGATCAAAATGATCAAGAGTTAATAAAAAGACTTCTTTCCATTAGAATACTGATTTGTAAAATGGCAAACTTTCAAAACAATAACGATCTTGTAATATTATGTTCAAGATATCGTTTTTGGTGCAGCAATAAAAAATGACAGTCTTTCTTTAAAAGATTGACGATATTTTCAAGATATCCCTTTATTTAAATTGCGGGGAAGTAGTAGGTGAAATAGTAGTGACCAGCCACTATTAAACTCTAAAAAATTCAGCTCTAGGGAAGATGTTCAAGCACAATGTAACAATGTGTAGACAAACCAGACAGACATCTTGAGAAAGCCCGCAATTAGGGTGAAACGCGTAGAAGCTGTGTAAAGGAGTATCCACTTTGAATTTCAACTCTTTGTTTCCATCCCATCGAGGAGAATACCTGTCATCCGTGAGAGTTTGGAAACAAGTCCGGAGATTTGATCGCTCCCTGCGTACACTTAAGTACTAAGTGCAGAAGGAGTTAAACCGGTCCCCTACGGTAACTTGCGCAAGTTTGAAAAAAACGTTATCAGCAACCGCCATCAACAAAAGCACTAACTACGGAAGCCATTCAGAATCCAGCCGCATACGAGGAAGGGTGAGATTACCTGCATAGCATGCACAACACAAGCTCACCTAAAAGTACAGATCTGTCTGGTTTGTCTACACATTGTTACATTGTGCTTGAACATCTTCCCTAGAGCGGAATTTTTTAGAGTTTAATAGTGGCTGGCCACTACTATTTCACCTACTACTTCACCGCAATTTAAATAAAGGGATATCTTGAAAATATCGTCAATCTTTTAAAGAAAGACTAATTTTTTTATTGCTGCACCAAAAACGATATCTTGAACATAATATTACAAGATCGTTATTGTTTTGAAAGTTTGCCATTTTACAAATCAGTATTCTAATAGAAAGAAGTCTTTTTATTAACTCTTGATCATTTTGATCCTACAAAGGACAGAAATTTACGCAATATTTGCGATTCTTCTAAATCTGGGCTCTCACATCTTGTTGTCCAAATAATCTTTTTGACATTTCAGTGTCAAAACCTGCAAGTGATTAATGTTTTTTTAAAGTCTTATGTATTTTATTTTATTTGTCCAAATATATTTATGTGTTTTGTGATAATTGAATAGTAAAGAATATTTTATACACAATTCTCTTTCTAGTTTTTATTAGGTGTTGGCAGAATTTGAGACTTATTATAAGGCTGTATAAATTGTAAAACCTGCCTCCCATACTTCAATCAGTTCACATTATATCTAGTTTACACTTTACAACTTGTGTCTTAATCCCCCCAATCTCTTAGTTTGTAACACTTAGAGCTTTTTTAGTGTCTCCTTTAATTTACAAATTTTTTACTATTAAATAAAAGTGCTCTAATTCGTTAGAGGCATGTAATTTTTAAGGCTAATGACCATATACTATTGTGTGCTTAAAGTGAAAGTAAATCCTAGCGCCACACCAGCTCCCGCCCACCCTCTCTGCTGTCTGATCCTTCCTTACAGGCAGGTATGTTGTGACCTTAAAGTGAAGGTAAACTTTGATGAATGAAAGCCCGTTTTTTAAAAATTCTATTAAAAATAGGGGCACTTTCATTCATCTAAGTTTACAAAGCAGCCGTTTTGATTAAAAACGTACCTCTCTTCTTTGCACAGCCAGAGCAGCTTCCTCCACCCGGAGATCCTCTATTCACACGTCATCAATAACTAATCCAGCTTCCTCCAATCATGGCTTTCCCTCCAGGGTAGTCATTGCCTGAGGCCATGCCGTGATTGGTGGAAGCTGGATTAGTCATTGATGACGTGTGAATAGAGGATCTCCGGGTGGAGGAAGCTGCTCTGGCTGTGCAAAGAAGAGAGGTACGTTTTTAATCAAAACGGCTGCTTTGTAAACTTTGATGAATGAAAGTGCCCCTATTTTTAATAGAATTTAAAAAAAAAAACGGGCTTTCATTCATCAAAGTTTACATTCACTTTAAACAGTCTCTGCTGCGCATGACAGCTTCGGACAAACATATATATATATATATATATATATATATATATATATATATACATATACATATATATATATATATATATATATATATATATATATATAATCTCACACAAACAAATTAAGTTCCATTATACCTTTAGCACTATATGTATTCTGCCTCTGCATAGTTATTTGGGACACAGTGGCCAAAACTGATCAGTTAAGGTATTACCTTGAAATTAAGTACCTTCCCATAAATTAATTTTAATTAATTTGATTTATTCATATAAGTAAATCAGGTCAAATTAAAAAAAGAGTTTATGTAAGAATTATTTTGTTTTGCTATTTCAATAAATAGACGATGTCAGAAGCCAAATAGTAAATCTTTGCAGTTTCGTTCTGTAATCTCAGTTTTTTCCGACAGAACTGGTAAAAAAAAAGTATACATTTATACCATTATTGTGGGAACATTATAATTCACAGAAACTATTAATAAGGAACCTAGTATTTGTGCAAATATTTGTTCTAGAATATTAATGTGAATGTCAATTTTCACTGTTTTGATGCCTCTAAATAATTCCTTTTGTGTCTATTAGATAAACCGCCACTTTTTTTCCCCAAAAAAATAAATGATTTAGTATATATTTTTATTACCAAATTGACGCCGTTTCCAAGCCCAACTCCTCCCAGCCGCTACTTCCTACTTCTCAGTGTGACGTATAGAGTGGTCTCACCCGCTCTATATGTATCCTTCAAGCGCGCTCCCGTCTAGTTCTTCAACAGCACATGCGTTCAAAGCCAATATCGTAGACTAGCTATATAGTATTCAATGAATGAATACATTAATTGAATACTATTGTGTAACAAAATCACCCTGTAAGTATTGCAATATTATATATATGCAAGTAAGTATTGTAATAAAGAATTGCATTGTTCAAATTCGTTTATAATATGCTTATGATTTTGAAATCGATTACGAGCTCTTAAAATTTTGCTCCAGGGAGCTTAGCTATGTAATTCATTTTGCTTATTTTTAAAAAATATTTTAAAATACTTGCCAGCAATTTTTAAACAATTTTGTTTTTTATGCAAACTATTTTTAATTAATTAGCCCTTTTAGGATATGCACAGATCTCAACCTGTTTTATGTCCCTCTAAATTTAACTTTAAACATGCTGTAAAATCTTGTCTCTCAAAATATTTTTAATTTTATATTTAAAAAAAAAGAAGAAGAAATCTTGCAGTGTAGGAAACTTGCAGTAGAATATATGAACACATTATTAAGTAATGTGTAAACTAAATACTAGTTTTGAGAATGTATCCCATATGATGTATTTTTGTTTAAAATTCCTGCCAGCCACAGTCCATACATTTATACTTACCAGCTGATGTTGTCTTTAAAAACCAGGTGGCAAAGACTCGCTACAGGACCCAATGACCAGAGCATCACCTATATTAATAAATGAAAAAATTGTTATCATTTGATGAACAATCCTAACATGTTTGCACAATTCTCTACTTGTCATTTCCCAAGAGTTCACATCTATTGACAATACTCCAATCTAACTTCTATTATTTACCGTCTGAAGTGGCGGTTGATGATGTCTGCTCTGACATTGAGCCCCTCGTCCCGGAATGGCCCCTCTAGAACAGGCTCGTCCTCCTCATCTTGGAGGAGGCGTCGGGGCGCCTGGACGGCCTGCAGCATCCCAGCCCGCTGTGCAATATTATGCAGGAGGCTACAGGCTATAACAATCTTGGCCACCTTCTGAGGGCTGTACTGGAGGGCTCCTCCCGACCTGTCAAGGCACCGGAATCTCATTTTGAGGAGCCCAAACATTCTCTCGACCACAGCCCTAGTTCTCTTGTGCGCCCTATTGTAGCGCTCCTGAGCCTCATCAGTAGGGTTACGTAACGGCGTAATGAGCCAAGGCCGGCTCATGTAACCAGAATCACCTATAAATTATGAACATAACAAAATTAAAATTTAATCCACAAAAATGTAATTATATTAAACAAATTTATTTGTGTACACGATAATCCAATAACAAATGTTTAAATTTTTAAAAAATAATCTAGTTCAATCTTATTCTCCATCTTCCCATTTAAGGTAAGACATGCTACATATGCGTATTTTGCATAAACCAGACCTTTGCTAAAATACAAACTCAATGGTTAAATTGCATTTTCAATCTGCCCATTTAAGCTAAAACATGCTACATATCTGCTTTGAGCTAAAACTAGACATTTGCGGAAAGAGACAATGACATGGTTAAATTGCATTTGCTATCTTCCCATTTAAGGTAAGACATGCTACATAGGCGTATTTTGCATAAACCAGACCTTGGCTAAACTACAAACTAAATGGTTAAATTGCATTTGCTATCTGAGCATTTCAGCTAATACATGCTACATATGCGTATTTCGCATAAACCAGACCTTGGCTAAAATACAAACTAAATGGTTAAATTGCATTTGCTATCTGAGCATTTCAGCTAATACATGCTACATATGCGTATTTCGCATAAACCAGACCTTTGCTAAAATAAAAAATAAATGGTTAAATTGCAGTCGCTATCTGCCCATTTAAGGTAAGACATGCTACATATCTGCTGTGAGCTAAAACTAGACATTTGCGTAAAGAGACAATGACATGGTTAAATTGCATTCGCTATCTGAGCATTTAAGCTAGAACATGCTACATATCTGCTTTGAGCTAAAACTAGACATTTGCAGAAATAGACAATGACATTGTTAAATTGCATTCGCTATCTGAGCATTTAAGGTAAGACATGCTACATATCTGTTTTGAGCTAAAACGACATTTTCGGAATGAGACAATGGCATTGTTACATTGCATTCTCTATCTAAGCATTTAAGGTAAGACATGCTTCATATCTGTTTTGAATGAAAACTAGACATTTGCGGAAAGAGAAATAAATGGTTAAATTGCATCCTATAGCTGCACATTACACTAACAGTTTAAGACTACAGTGGCAATTGTCTAACTAATTAACCATGTTGTGCACAAATACTCACCAACGAGATACCCAGGGGGAAATTGTCTTTCCTCAAACTGCCGCCACAGGGAGGACAGAGAGAGGATGCGGGCATCATGATAAGCCCCACCGAAATTCGCACACCTGCATAATCCTCATCCGTGCGTCACAAACATACTGCACGTTGAGGCTATGAAAATGTTTGCGATTTCGGAAGGGCAAGTCATCAGCTGGAGCACGCAGCCCAATGTGGGTACAATCAATCGCTCCCAAGACATTGGGCAATTAAGCAATAGCAAAGAATTCCCGCTTCAGGCGCCTCCAATCACCATCATTCTGTGGGAATCCTATGTAGTGCTTACTGATACGTACCATGGCGTCCAGAAAGTTATCAAACACCCCAGAGAATGTACCTTGAGACAGGCCATGCATGTACATTTCTCCTGATTGAAAACTCCCGGAGGCCAGGACGTAAAGACAACTTAGCATCTTAGTGATGCCAGGGACAGCAGTCCTTATTCTTATACGTGGTTCCAGATGAGGTCTAAGAACATCGTAAAGGCCAATGAGCTGTTCGCGATTGAGCCTATACTTGTCATAAACCTCAAAGTCGCTCATGTTTTCCAAGGTGGGTCTTACCCTGTATACACGAGGACCTCGAACCAGACGAGCCCTTTGTCTCACTCGGAGCCGCCGAGGCTGCCTGATTCTATCAACCGCTACTTGGCCAACAGCAGCACCAGCAGCGTCTACCAGATCATCGTCATCCATATTTGCCAAGCTTAGCAGCACGAAGCCAAACAGCAGAGCAAACACAGCGCAAGGAGTAACAAGGTATGCAAAAACACAGAAGCGAATTGATACCATATCGATCACCATGGCGCTTTGGCCATGTTGTTTGGGGGATTTATAGTGCAATTAATCCAATGGTAGTGAGTTTGTAATGATTGCTAATTGTATACACTTGTTTGTATGTGAGCGGCGCGAATGCTTTCAAAGTGGGCGTTTTTTAAGGTGTTTGCTGAAATGTTGTTTTCCCCCAATGAATCTCAATGTGAAAGTATAAAATATCACACATACAGTGCATGTTTGTAATGTTTGATCATATGCGTAATAAATATTTATTAAACGCGATCTTATAGTAAAAAGCACACGTCCAGGCTAACATGAATGAAAGTGCATAGTTGTGTATAATGTGTGCATAGAATGTGATCGATCAATGTTGGTGCAATATTGTTTGTAAACGATAAAGTAACAGCTGTCATCTGTAGTATTGTATATATAAGTGATTTGCGAGCTGTCAATATTTAGTACGCATCCCTTTAAAATCGGCATAATAATGATGTTCCAAACTGTTGTTTACGTATATGTTGTATTGTAGTATTGAGTGCTAAAGTTATGAAAGGGGCGGTACAGTCGTAAAGCTGTAATGTGTATGGTTGAATCTTCTAATGACGTCATCATATTATTAACCTGCCTGTGTAGTTCTGAAATCCTCATTGTGTTGTTGTATTTGACTACATTGTTATTGTGTGCTGATAAAAATATAAATGTGTGCTTTGTGGTTGCGTGATGCGTGTTATGTACATATACGTATATATTGTGATTGTGTCCCACATATGCTGACTTCTCGAAAGCGGTCTCGCATTGTTGTTCCTTCCCATAAAGTGACAGCAGTAATCTGTTGTAATGATGTTCTTATTGTACGTAATTCCTAATGGTATATTGTGATCGAATCATGATGTTAAAAGTACAGTAAAATCCCTATTTTCTGTTTCGTGATTCGTAGAGAGAATGTAATGTGTTTTTCCCCCATCATTTGAATGCACATGTATGAGTGAATGATAAAAGTAAAGTATGTGCATCCATGACTGATCATGTGTTAAGCCTATGTAGATATGCTGTTGCTGCAAGCATATGAGTTGAATAAATGAAATGCAATAATAAAGGTAAATGAGAGGTGTTTCCCATTGTCTACTGTTTGTGAATCCTGAAATGCTGCAATTATTTCTCCTACATTGGTGTGTCCGGTCCACGGCTTCATCCTTACTTGTGGGATATTCTCTTCCCTTACAGGAAATGGCAAAGAGACACACAGCAAAAGCTGTCCACATAGCCCCTCCTCTGGCTCCGCCCCCAGTCATTCTCTTTGCCGCTCTGAACAAGTAGCATCTCCACGGGGATGGCAAAGAGTTTGTGGTGTTAGTTGTAGTTTTTATTTCTTCTATCAAGAGTTTGTTATTTTAAAATAGTGCCGGTTTGTACTATTTACTCTACAACAGAAAGTGATGAAGATTTCTGTTAAAGAGGAGTATGATTTTAGCACCAGTAACTAAAATCCATTGCTGTTCCCACGCAGGACTGTTGAAACCAGAGAACTTCAGTTGGGGGGAACAGTTTGCAGACTTATCTGCTTCAGGTATGACCAGTCTCTTTTCTAGCAAGACACAGTATTGCTAGAAGACTGTCAGTTTTCCTTTATGGGACCGGTAAGCCATTTTCTTAGACTCAGTAACAGAATTAGGGCTTACAAATTGGGCTTTATGCTGGTTGATACTTTTATGGGCTGAATCGATTAGTTTTTTATCATATTATATGACAATTGGAGTGTTTTGTGAACTTTGAAACACTTTTGGGAACGTTTATTTGCGCCTGGCAGTTGTTTAGATGCCTAATCTAGTCAGAAAGGCCCCTTCACTCTGGTAATGCAGAGTGAGTAGGCCTCATTTTCGCGCCTCAGTTGCGCAGTTACTTCCATAGACAGTGCATGCAGCTTCATGTGAGAGGGTCCTGTGGCTGAATAAAGGACTCAGGGAGGCTTAATCCTGTGTTGAATCACCCCTAAGGAAGGTAAAAGCCGCAGCAAAGTCTGTGGCAGGGACTGTAGTGTGTTTAAACCGGTAAATTGAACCGGGGTTTAGAGACTTGAAATTTGGTGTGCAATACTTTCAAAGCATTAAGGCACTGGGAAGTAAATTTCAGAAAGATCGGATATTTCTTTGATAGTTTTTTGAACATTCAGAAATAAAGTGTGTTCTTTTTATTATTTAAAGAGACAGTAACGATTTTGTTTAAAATTGTTTTCATTGCATTAATAGCCTGCCTAAATCTGTCTAACATGTCTGTACCTTCAGATAGCATATGTTCTGTGTGTATGGAGGCCAAGGTGGTTCCCCCTTTAAATGTATGTGCAAATTGTGCCATGGCGTCCAAACAAAGGAAGGACAGTACTGTCACATTTAATAAGGTTGCCCAAGATGATTCTTCTAATGAAGGTAGTGGGGATAGTTCATCATCCTATCCTTCTGTGTCAACACCAGTTTTGCCCGCGCAGGCGATACCTGTACATCTAGCGCGCCAATGCTTGTTACTAGGCAGCAATTAACAGCAGGTAAATGGATAATTCTATAGCAGCCCTTTTATCCAAACTGCCAGCATTTCCCAGAAAGCGTGATTGCTCAGTTTGTAAATACAGAGGATGAGCAAGTAGGCGCTGATGATAATTTTTATCTGTTATATCCCTCACTTCAATCTGAGTTGGCAGGTGAGGGGAGGGGCATGTCTGAGGGAGAAATTTCTGATTCAGGAAAAATTTCTCAGCAGGGGAGAACCTGATATCGTGGCATTTAAATTTAAGCTAGAACATCTCCGCGCCCTGCTTAAGGAGGTGGCTAGCTACTCTTGATGATTGTGATTCTTTGGTAATTTCCAGAGAAGTTGTGGCAAAATGGAAAAATTCTTAGAGGTCCCAGTGCAACGCTGATGCCTTTCCGATACCCAAAGAGGTGGCGGACATAGTGACTAAGGAGTGGGAGAATCCAGGTGTACCTTTTGTTCCACCTCCTATATTTAAGAAAATGTTCCCCATTGTCGACCCCCAGAAGGACGCATGGCAAACGGTCCCTAAGGTGGAGGGGGGCAGTTTCAAACTGCTAGCCAAGAGCACAACTATTCCTATAGAGGACAGTGTGCTTTCAAAGATCCTATGGATAAAAAACTGGAAGGTTGCTTAAAAAGATTTTTGTTCAGCAGGTTTCCTTCTTCAACCAATTTCGTGCATTATTCCTGTCACCACGGCGGCGTCTTTTTGGTTTGAGGAACTAGAAAATTCGCTCCAAAAGGAGACTCCATATGATGAAGTCTTGGATAGAATTCACGCACTAAAGTTGGCTAATTCCTTTATTTTGGATGCCGCCTTTCAATTGGCAAAATTAGCGGCGAAAGTGCAATAGTAGCGCGCAGGGCGCTTTGGCTAAAATCTTGGTCGGCGGATGTGTCGTCCAAAACTAAATTACTTAATATTCCTTTCAAAGGTAAGACCCTTTTCGGGCCAGAATTGAAGGAGATTATTTCAGACATCACTGGGGGGAAAGGGGCCATGCCCTCCCACAGGGATAGGCCTTTCAAGGCTAAGAACAAGTCTAATTTTCGTTCCTTTCGCAATTTCAGGAACGGACCGGCTTCTAACGCTGCAAGCTCTAGAACAAGAGGGTAACGTTTCCCAGGCCTAAACCAGGCATGGAAACCATTGCAAGGCTGGAACCAAGAGTAAACAGGCCAAGGAAGCCTGCTGCTGCTACCAAGACAGCATGAAGGAGTAGCCCCCGATCCGGGACCGGATCTAGTAGGGGGCAGACTTTCTCTCTTTGCTCAGGCTTGGGCAAGAGATGTTCCGGATCCCTGGGCACTAGAAATAGTCTCAAAGGGGTATCTTTTAGAGTTCAAGGAACTTCCTCCAAGGGGAAGGTTCCACATGTCTCGCTTATCTTCAGACCAGATAAAGAGACAGGCATTCTTACATTGCGTAGGAGACCTATTAAAGATGGAGAGGGGCTGAAGAACCCCAGTTCCAACAGCGGAACAAGGTCCTGGGGTTTTTACTCAAACCTGTTTGTAGTTCCCAAAAAAGAGGGAACTTTCAGGCCAATTCTGGATTTAAAAAATTCTAAACAAATTCCTCAGAGTTCCATCATTCAAAATGGAAACCATTCGGACGATTTTACCAACAATCCAGGAGGGTCAATATATGACTACCGTGGACTTAAAGGATACGTACCTGCATATTCCTATCCACAAAGATCATCATCAGTTCCTGAGGTTCGCCTTTCTGGACAAACATTACCAGTTCGTGGCTCTTCCGTTCGGTTTAGTCACCGCTCCCAGAATTTTCACAAAGGTGCTAGGGGTCCCTTCTAGCGGTCTTAAGGCCGAGGGCATTGCTGTAGCACCTTACCTAGACGACATTCTAATCCAAGCGTCGTCCCTTTCCAAAGCAAGGGCTCATACAGACATTGTTTTAGCCTTTCTCAGGTCTCACGGGTGGAAGGTGAACATAGAAAAGAGTTCCCTGTCCCCGTCCACAAGGGTTCCTTTTCTGGGAACAATAATAGATTCTGTGGAAATGAAGATTTTCCCTGACAGAGGTCAGAAAGTTTAAAACTTCTAAAAGCTTGTCGAGTGTTCTTCAATCTATTCCTCAGCCTTCCATAAGCTCAGTGCATGGAAGTAATAGGACTAATGGTTGCAGCAATGGACGTGGTTCCTTTTGCTCGAATTCATTAAGGACCATTGCAACTGGTGCATGCTCAAACAGTGGAGATGGGGATTATACAGACTTGTCTCTCCAAGTTCAAGTAGACCAGGTAACCAGAGACACTCACTCCTCTGGTGGTTGACTCAGGATCACCTGTCTCAGGGAATGAGTTTCCGCGCAGACCCAGAGTGCGGTCATTGTCACGACCCGACCGCCAGCCTCTTTGGGCTGGGGCGCGGTCTGGACTCTCTGAAAGCTCAGGGTCTATGGTCTCGGAAGAGTCTCTTCTCCCGATAAACATTTTAGAACTGAGAGCGATATTCAATGCGCTCCTGGCTTGGCCTCAACTAGCGAAGGCCAGATTCATAAGATTTCAGTCGGACAACATGACGACTGTAGCGTACATCAATCATCAGGGGGGAACAAAGAGTTCCTTGGCGATGAGAGAGGTATCCAAGATCATCAAATGGGCGGAGGATCACTCCTGCCATCTATCTGCAATTCACATCCCAGGAGTAGGACAACTGGGAGGCGGATTATTTGAGTCGTCAGACTTTCCATCCGGGGGGAGTGGGAACTTCAACCCGGAGGTCTTTGCCCAGTTAACTCAACAATGGGGCATTCCAGATCTGGATCTGATGGCGTCTCGTCAGAACTCCAAGGTTCCACGCTACGGGTCCAGATCCAGGGATCCCAAGGCGACACTAGTGGATGCATTGGTGGCGCCCTGGTCGTTCAATCTGGCTTATGTGTTTCCACCGTTCCCTCTCCTTCCAGCTTGTAGCCAGGATCAAACAGGAGAAGCCTCGGTGATTCTAATAGCTCCTGCATGGCCACGCAGGACTTGGTATGCAGACCTGGTGAATATGTCATCGGCTCCACCATGGAAGCTACCTTTGAGGCAGGATCTTCTAGTACAAGGTCCATTCGAACATCCAAATCTAGTCTCTCTGCAACTGACTGCTTGGAAATTGAACGCTTGATTCTATCTAAGCGTGGGTTTTCAGATTCGGTTATAGATACTCTGGTTCAAGCCAGAAAACCGGTGACTAGGAAAATTTACCATAAGATATGGCAAAAATATATCCGTTGGTGCGAATCCAAGGGTTTCTCTTGGAGTAAAATTAAAATCCCTAGGATACTTTCCTTTCTCCAAGAGGGTTTGGATAAAGGTTTGTCAGCTAGTTCTTTAAAAGGACAGATATCTGCTCTGTCTGTTTTGTTACACAAACGTCTGGCAGCCGTGCCAGATGTACAGGCGTTTGTACAGGCGTTAGTCAGAATCAAGCCTGTCTACAGACCTATGACTCCTCCATGGAGTCTAAACTTAGTTCTTTCAGTTCTTCAGGGGGTTCCGTTTGAACCCTTACATTCCATAGATATTAAGTTACTATCTTGGAAAGTTCTGTTTTTGGTTGCTATCTCTTCTGCTAGAAGAGTTTCTGAATTGTCTGCTTTGCAGTGTACTTCACCCTATCTGGTATTCCATACAGATAAGGTAGTTTTACGTACCAAGCCTGGTTTTCTTCCAAAAGTGGTTTCCAACAGGAATATTAACCAGGAAATAGTTGTTCCTTCTCTGTGTCCGAATCCAGTTTCGAAGAAGGAACGTTTGTTACACAACCTAGATGTGGTCCGTGCTTTAAAATTCTATTTAGAAGCAACAAAGGATTTCAGACAGACATCATCCTTGTTTGTCGTTTATTCTGGTAAGAGGAGAGGGCAGAAAGCTACTGCTACCTCTCTTTCCTTTTGGCTGAAAAGCATCATCCGATTGGCTTATGAGACTGCCGGACGGCAGCCTCCTGAACGAATTACAGCTCATTCTACTAGAGCTGTGGCTTCCACATGGGCCTTCAAGAACGAGGCTTCTGTTTATCAGATCTGTAAGGCAGCGACTTGGTCTTCTCTGCATACTTTTGCCAAATTTTACAAATTCGATACTTATGCTTCTTCGGAGGCTGTTTTTGGGAGAAAGGTTTTGCAAGCTGTGGTGCCTTCCATTTAGGTTACCTGACTTGTTCCCTCCCTTCATCCGTGTCCTAAAGCTTTGGTATTGGTTCCCACAAGTAAGGATGAAGCCGTGGACCGGACACACCAATGTAGGAGAAAACAGAATTTATTTTTACCTGATAAATTTCTTTCTCCTACGGTGTGTCCGGTCCATGGCCCGCCCTGGCTTTTAGTCAGGTTTCAAATTTTTTATTCTATACACTACAGTCACCACGGCACCCTATGGTTTCTCCTTTTTCTCCTAACCGTCGGTCGAATGACTGGGGGGCGGAGCCAGAGGAGGGGCTATGTGGACAGCTTTTGCTGTGTGTCTCTTTGCCATTTCCTGTAAGGGAAGAGAATATCCCACAAGTAAGGATGAAGCCGTGGACCGGACACATCGTAGGAGAAAGAAATTTATCAGATAAACATAAATTCTGCTTTTTGTGTCCTTTTAAATGTGATGTAATTTTTGAAAATGTTTGTTACTAGTGATGTTGATTTGTAGTTGATGTAATGTAAAAGTATCATACAATTTAATGTTGTTGTGAATTTCCCATAAGTAAACTCCATACGTCCACCATAGGGAAATAGCCATTTCTTGATCTATTTGTCATAGCGGGTCTAACGCAGAAAAACATGAGTTATTTTCTGAATTCTAGCGCTGGTATTTTGAGTTTTTTTGTCTACGCTTTTTGCGTGCGTTAGGGAAATCTGTCTGTCGCGTGCACGAGCACGTCTTCCCCATAGAAGTCAATGGAGGCTCAAAATGTGTGTGTAAATAAAATCCAAGACTGGTTTTGAGCGTAAAGTGAGTGACGTCATGGTCTTGTGTGAAAAAGTAGCTAAATCGTGTTCATTTTGTAATAAATAACTTGTTTGTGTATGTAATGTAGTGTATATTGTTTGTATGCATCGATGAGTGTATGTTTGTTATAATATTATTAGTTAGATGTAGCTATATGAGTGTCTTTTCCCGTCTGTCAATGTAAGTCAATGGCAAAATGGATTTGTGTTGTTTTTTTTTCTAACACCCGAGATCTCACAACTTTGATCCTTTCTATTTAGATGAAAAAAGAAAACATATGAAAAATAAATATAGTGTAGTGTTTGTATGAGTGTAAGTGTACTTTGTGTAATATTTGTTTTGCGATTCGTGGATGTTTATTTTGTCGGTAGATGTTAACTCCGGGGTCTGAGCTGTCGGTAGAGATTTCTGCGTTCGGGTATTTTTGAGTGTCGGTAAGTAAACTCTAAATACCAGCGGGCGGTAAAAACCAGCGTTAGATGCCCTATACGCTGGTTTTGACGGCTAACGCAAAACTCTAAATCTAGGCGTAAAACTTTACACTAATTTTAACCTTATTTAAACAACTAATGAAACTTTAAAAAATACATCTACATGTTATTCACAGACTAATCTTTCCTTTGAATGCATAATTCTATCTAGCATTTATTTAGTGTTTAGTGTCCCTGTAAGATATTGTGGTCCAGGTCCTAGTGTAAATAATCACCTGCATACATATATGGTTCTGTGTGTAGATTTGACAAAACCCCAATGGAGACCACTTACATTTAAAAAAAAGAAAAAGAAAACAATACTGAGATGTATATGATCCTGTGAGGGTGATCAGCAATACTACATAAAACTGTAGAGGCTGCCACTGTAAGACATTTTTTTGTCCCTATGATCTTGCAAACACATACAAGCACACTGTATTATATTATTCATATGTTTAATAGCAAAATAATAATGTGTTCATCTGCAGCATGCAGGAACGACTACTACTTGGAGAGAGATCTGCACCTGTCCAGCAACTTCCTCCTCAGCGTGTACCCAACAACATGGGCATAAGAAGCAGAACAGTATTTGGCCACTGAAATATAGTGTTATTTGTTTATGTAAATACATTTAAAAAATAATATATATATATATAAAACAAAGTTGTAAGAAATGATTGTGAGTTTCGTAACTGTGTGTGCTAGTTGAAATATAAAAGATAGAGGTGTTATGGCAAATGTTAATAGTGTAAACAGATTTGTGAAAAAATAAAGATGCCAAAACACTGTTAACATGCCTAAAATGTAGCTCTAGGTCTTACAGCATGGAGGGAAAGTAAAGATAGTAAGAGTGGTGTTATACTTAGTATTCATACCAAATTAAAATATAGACCAACATCCTGCTTAACCAGCTGCTGATAGCATAGTCATGGTCAGGTTGCTGTCTGTAGTGGCAGGTGAGCCATTCCACTTGAGTCCTACTGCAGAAGAATAGCAGAGCTGCCAACCATCATGCTTTGGGAACTTTGTCTCTCATGTCCATCACACAGTTCTCTTTGCCTTTTAAGGGCCAGATTATGAGTGGGGTATATAGGGGTTGTTTGCATTCGTCAGGTTTTCCGCTCATATTAGAAGTAAAGTGCATTGGATCCCTTTGCAGTTAAGTAGATAAAAACATGAAAAAAGAAATGTATGCAAAATTCAAATTTAATAAAGGTTTTATTTATGTTTTTACTGTAAATATTTCACATTCCTGTGTTCTGCACATAGCAGAATATGTTCTAAGTATTTATAAATACAGTAGATACTTATATATAATCATGCATAGATATATGTTGTACCAAACTACCATCAGATATATATAGAAAATATGTTATTTATGAATAAATAGAAAATATTCTGCTATGTGAAAAAAATGTAAAATATACATATTTTCATGTTGGGTTAGCACTCTTACGCATATGTGATCGCATTTGCGCATGAGTTGTGTGTTAGGTTTTTCTTCCCACTTTTTTTGCTCCATTGACTTCAATGGGGGAATAGGTTATCATGCGTGATATTGTAATTTAGGATTTTTACGTGCATTGGGTTAAGAGCATGAGAGAGAACTTTTTACTTTCAACTTGTAATACGAGCACAACCCGATGTGTGCAAAAAGCTTACTTCTAGCGCTTTTAACGCTCAAGTCGGATCGTTAGGGTTACCAGGTGTCCGTTATTAGACCGGACTGTCCGGTATTTCAGGCTACTGCCCGGTAATTTTATTTAAAAAAAAAACGGACGTAGCCTTAGGTCGTTTTCTTTAAAATTGTTTTACTATGATGCTGCTTAGCTTTACCCTACCCAAGCCCAGCCCCCTGACAGCAGCCAACTTCCGCCCGTGTCAACTCAGGCTCTGCTCAGCTGATCGGATCATCATCTATCTGATCCTGACAGTGTGCAGAGCCAGAGTTGCGGTCAGACTTCTCCCCTCTGCGCTGCTTGCCAGTTGCCACCCATCTGCGAGTCCTGCGACTGCTGCCTGTGTAACTGTCTTCTGTGGCTGTGTTGGACGTCGTCGCGTGATCACGCGGTTGACGTGATATCACATAGCAA
The DNA here is from genome assembly GCF_027579735.1 of Bombina bombina. Taxonomy (NCBI): domain Eukaryota; kingdom Metazoa; phylum Chordata; class Amphibia; order Anura; family Bombinatoridae; genus Bombina; species Bombina bombina. Next base: position 1,462,330,582 of record NC_069499.1, on the reverse strand, counting down.
GAAGACTCCGCTCTCAGTCTGTAATGCTGCAGACAGTGACTGAGTTGATCGCTGTGCTGTCTGACTCAGTCAGAGCCAGCAAGAATTTAGAATAGTGCATGCATGCTGCCCACTGCCCAGCCAAGGGAATAGACAGTGTGTGACTGTTACGTAATCCATTGAAGCAGCCAGGGACTGAGACCCAGTTAACAAAACAATGAGGTATGTCTCAGTCACTTTTAGTCTTTTTAAATAATTATTATATCACCATCACCCTGACAATTAATTATATATATATATATATATATATATATATATATATAAAATCTATCCATATAATATATTTATTAGCTATATAATATATATATATTTATTATATATATATATATATCTATATATATATATACACAAACACACAAATACATATATATATATATATATATGTATAAAGATATATAGATATATACATAAATATATATATATATGTGTGTATATATATATATATATATATATATATATAGATATATAGATATATAGATATATATATATATATATGTACTTAATATTATATTATACATATATTATTAAATACATATATATATAGACGCATAAACACACACACACATACTGTTTGTGTATGTATATATATATATATACACATATATATATATATATATCAAATTAGTCAATCAAATACAGATGTAGGTGTGACAACAAGACCCTACCACGCTTCGCCTTCCCCCCCCCCAATTTTGGCTGTATAGTATTTTTTTGAAGGACAGCTGGCAACCCTACGGATCGTTAAATAGCGCTCCACTTGTAATCTGGCCCTAATTGTGAATCAAGGACCACATAGTCATGTGCTGTGCTGGGCTGCCCCAACCCTGCCCACAGCTTGCACATCATGGAAGCTGCTAGAATATATTTGTTACAGTATCATATGACACTGATGTAAACTGCTTTTATATAAAATATTAAAAAGGAGAGTAAAGTCAACTTTAAACTTTCATGATTCAGATAGAGCATATAATTATAAACAACTTACCAATTTACTTTTGTTATTTAATTTGCTTTGTTCTCTTGGTATGCTTTGTTGAAAAGCATATGCAGGCATTGTTGCTCCTTAACCCCTTAATGACCGCGACGTACCAAAGGTTTTCTTGTTACTAATTACGTGGGTCCTGCCGCAAGCGGTGGGTCCGCACTATTATACCCTCACTCCTCCCTTCTGTTCACTGAAAATAGCGCGGTCTCGCTGCTGGTGGCAAGGTGCACTATTAATTACACAATCCCCATAGAAAGACCAGCGACATACAGGGTACATCGCTGTCTTTAAGGGGTTAAACAACAAATACCAAGAAAATTAAGCAGATTTAATTATAGAAGTAAATTGGCAATCTGAATCGTGAAAGAAAAAAAAATAGGATTTCATGTCCCTTTAATGCAGAGGATTAAAAAAGAAAGTTTCCTCTTCAGTGTGTTAATTTAGAAACTATTTCCCTTACCACTGACGAGCTGACCTCCACATTGCAGTTCAACCCTAATGCTGCTGTCCCCCATTACTGTCAACAAATGCAAACTCCCTACACCCCATATGCAAAATGGCTGACTCGCTGCTATTATTCCACCTAAAATTCAAGGCACCTCCTAGAAGATCCTATTATTGCAAACTCTCCTTAGCCAATAAGTCTAAGTGCACTGGACTGGCCTTGTTAGGCTGGATTAGACTGATATACTTTGGGAAAGTACTAATAGGCTCAATTTCTCAAAGATGCTGCTATCAAGTGGTAATCACCATAGAACAAGCTATTGAGCTATTGTTTGTTCCTGAGAGAGCTCTTCTATTTCTGTATGTATTGTAATATGACTCTGGGGAAGTCTCCCTAAGGGTCATGGGGAAAACAGACATTGACTCCTTGCTTAATGTGCTTAGAGGAATATGATTACACCTAATTGACGAGGTCCAATGAAGGCCAAAACATTCATCTAGGGTTGCCATGTTCCTTGTTCAGAGAGGGATTGCTTGGTATTTTGGGGCTAAACTGACCCTGTTAAGCACTGATATACTATTGGGCTAAAAGATGTGACGAAAAACAGGTTATAATTTGTAAAGCTATACACTAAATAAAAAATGAAAATAACTAAAAGTAACAGTGTATGCAAAACAAGGATATGTGATAAATCCAAACTAAACGGAAATAAGGCTGTGTAAGAGTCCCAAAATGCTTGATTGTCGTATTCCACGATGAAACACATAAAGAGGGAGAGAAAAGAATAATAGTGAAGTCCGCAAGAACCGGAATACACCACCTAAAATGAGCAGTAGTCACACTTTGAAGAGCTATATCTAAGCTCTTAGAGAAAAGGCAGGTTATTATTAAGCCCTACGGCTCTCAATAAGGTTCCCGAAGACTCCAAGATAAGTAGATACAATTTATTTAAAAGCAAAGGACACATACACAGGTTGTATCAGTCAGTAAACAGAGTATACAACAATCGTTCAATAAGCTGTCAAATGGCTTGAAGCGCATATGACTGATAGCTACAAAGTTCTGACCAGCGATACAAATGTCCTTGTAGTCCTATAATTATCCGACATACAACCTTTTTAAATGACTGGATGTCTTCTGATTGGTGGAAAGAGTCTCAGCATCACTTGTCACGCAATCTCCACATGATCATCTCAGCTTCACATATAATTGACAATCATTATATCTCTGTTATTTTTAGGAATCAACGTATTCAATAATCAGCTTTCAACAGTAAAGAGATAATATATTCACATAATAATGAAAAAGTAATACAGATTATACATACAATTATTACATACAAAATCGTATGAAACTCTAATAAAAGACTGGAAAAAACACATGTACAAGGTAGGTGCTCTACCACTGCGCCATTCTTAAATAGCAAACTGTTATACACAACAATAAATATATACTATAAATTCCATTTCCATTATATGAAAAGGACATGCTTAAAAAAGTCTGTTCAAAAAGGTCATGTAAAAGACCTCCCTTGGATATGAACCACTATCATATATCCCTCTTTTGTTAGTAGTTCGTATCCCATGGAGGAATTTTACATGACCATTTTGAACTATCATTGAAAAAGCTGGATTATATACCAGTCGGATATTTATAGGACTACACGAACATTTGTATCGCTGGCCAGAACTTTGGAGCTATCAGTCATATGTGCTTTAAGCCATTTAACTGCATATTGAACAATTGCTGTATAATGTGTTTACTGACTGATACAACCTGTGTATGTGTAATTTGCTTTCAAATAAATTGTATTTACTTATCTTGGAGTCTGCGGAACCTTATTGAAAGCCGTGGGGCTGAATACCAACGTGCCTTTTCTATAAGAGCTTAGATATAGCTCTTCAAAGTGTGACTACTGCTCATTTTAAGTGGTGTATAACGGTCCTTGCGGACTTCACTATTATTCTTTTCTCTCCCTCTTTATGTGTTTCATCGTGGAATATGACAATCAAGCATTTTGGGACTCTTACACAGCCTTATTTCCATTTAGTTTGTATTTATCACATATCCTTGTTTTGTATACACTGTTACTTTTAGTTACTGGGCTAAAAGTAGGGGAGGGCTGACAGCCTAAGGCCTGGGGGGCAAATCCAGTCAAGTGGTCCATAGCTCCAGTGAATCAGCTCACCATCCATGCCCACCTTTTCCTAGTTTTATAACGTGTATTGATGAGGCAAGACCGCAAGCAACAGCCAGCAGGACCCACAGCATGCCACAGCCAGCAGGACCCACCGCAAGCCACAGCCAGCAGGACCCACCACAGGCCACAGCCACCAGGAGCCACAGCCAGCAGGACTCACCGCAGGCCACAGCCACCAGGACCCACCGTAGGCCACAGCCAGCAGGACCCACTGCAGGCCACAGCCAGCAGGACCCACTGCAGGCCACAGCCAGCAGGAGTCAGATCCACCACAGGACAGTGCTGAGGGGAATTTTGCAGTTACTGGGTGGGCAGGGTGGATAGAGTGTATAGGGGTGGGAGAGATGAGATGTGAGGGGCATATAACTAAGACCTGACCTGAACAATTTTTGCATTAAGAGCATGAAACCCTTTCTAAAAGAAAAAAAGTCAGAAACAAGGTTTCACTTCAGCGATGGCCTCCTGGCTGGGGGTGACGGCGGCTAGTCCACAGGCTGCTCTTTCCCAGCGGGCAGGTAGGGTTGCCAGGTGTCCTCCACAAAAATACTAAACACCCATCAAATAAATGGGGGCATTGGTGGGGGTCAAATTTAGTGAAAACAAAAAACTATATATATATATATATATATATATATATATATATATATATATATATATATATATATATATATACACACACACACACACATACATATATATATATACAGTATCTCACAAAAGTGAGCACACCCCTCACATTTTTGTAAATATTTTATATCTTTTCATGTGGCAACACCCTATTGAGCATTTGTGGGGCATCCTCAAACAGAAGGTGGGGGAGCGCAAGGTCTCTAACATGCACCAGCTCTATGATGTTGTCATGGAGGAGTGGAAGAGGACTCCAGTGGCAACCTGTGAAGCTCTGCTGAACTTCATGCCCAAGAGGGTTAAGGCAGTGCTGGAAAATAATGATGGCCACACAAAATATTGACACTTTGGGCCCAATTTGGACATTTCCACTTTTGTTGCCAATGGTTTAGACATTATTGGCTGTGTGTTGAGTTATTTTGAGATGACAGCAAATTTACACTGTTATACAGACTGTACACTACTTTACATTGTAGCAAAGGGTCATTTCTTCAGTGTTGTCAAATGAAAAGCTAAAATAAAATATTTACAAAAATGGGAGGGGTGTACTCACTTTTGTGAGATACTGTGTATATATATATACACACACACACACATATATATATATATATATATATATATATATATATATATATATATATATATATATATATATATATATATATATATATATATATATATATATACAAAACACGGAAGGGAACTGCACTCTCACACTGGACCGGGTACACATCCCATGACCCTGCAACATGCTCAGCCCTGGGTGCCACTGGCACTCACAGGAAGCTGTGCTGCTCCCAGAGTCACAGGCAGTTAACCCCAGTCAGGTCTGGGTGCAAGAACCATAGGGAAAATTACAAAACAAATTAATACAACACACAGAGAAAACCCAGCACTCACAAGCTCTCAGCTAAGATTTAAAAGCTGAGCATGTTGCAGGGTCATGGGATGTGTCCAGTGTGAGAGTGCAGTTCCCTTCCGTGTTTTGTATATGTCTAGGGTGATTACATATTCCTGTGCACCCTTCCCTTGTTCCCAGTTTGTTTGGATTTGAAAGTTTGCATTGTGTGGCTGTTTTGGGTCCCAGGTATTGGAAAGGACCTTGACGAGGTACCTGGCTTGTCCCATTTGGCCAGATGCGGTAACTAACCTTTCCATTTTTGCTTTTAAATCTTAGCTGAGAGCTTGTATGATAGAATCCTATCAGCCAATCGGAATTGAAGGGACGCCATCTTGGATGACGTCCCTTAAAGGAGCCTTCATTCGTCGGTAGTCTGTCGGGAAAGAAGGATGTTCTGCGTCGGCGGGATGAAGATTGAAGATTGAAGACCCCGCTTGGAAGATGACATCGCCCGGATAGAAGACTTCTTCAACGCCGCTTGGAAGATGACATCGCCCGGATGGAAGACTTCTTCAGCGCCGACTGGAGGATCACTTCATCGGATGGAAGATTTCTTCAGCGCCCCTTGGAGGATCACTTCTGCCGCTCCGGATCTCCTCTTCAGTTCCATCGGTGGCTCGCTCGGCTGAGTGAAGACGACTCAAGGTAGGATGATCTTCAGGGGATTAGTGTTAGGTTATTTTAAGGGGGGTTTGGGTTAGATTAGGGGTATGTGGGTGGTGGGTTTTAATGTTGGGGGGGTTGTATTTTTCTTTTACAGGCAAAAGAGCAGTTTTCTTTGGGGCATGCCCCACAAAAGGCCCTTTTAAGGGCTGGTAAGGTAAAGAGCTTTGAACTTTTTTAATGTAGAATAGGGCAGGGAATTTTTTTATTTTGGGGGCTTTGTTATTTTATTAGGGGGCTTAGATTAGGTGTAATTAGCTTAAAATTGTTGTAATATTTTTTAAATGTTTGTAACCTATTTTTTTATTTTTTGTAACTTAGCTTTTTTATTTTTTGTACTTTAGTTAGTTTATGTAATTGTATTTAATTGTAGTTAATTTATTTAATTAATTTAATGATAGTGTAGTGTTAGGTTTAATTGTAACTTAGGTTAGGATTTATTTTACGGGTAATTTTGTAATTATTTTAGCTAGGTAGTTATTAAATAGTTATTAACTATTTAATAACTATTCTAACTAGCTAAAATAAATACAAAGTTACCTGTAAAATAAATATAAATCCTAAAATAGCTACAATGTAATTATTAATTACATTGTAGCTATCTTAGGGTTTATTTTACAGGTAAGTATTTAGTTTTAAATAGGAATAATTTATTTAAGTATAGTGTAGTGTTAGGTGTAATTGTAACTTAGGTTAGTTTTTATTTTACAGGTAAATTTCTCTTATTTTAGCTAGGTAGCTATTAAATAGTTAATAACTATTTAATAGCTATTGTACCTAGTTAAAATAAATTGAAAGTTACCTATAAAATAAAAATAAATCCTAAAATAGCTACAATATAATTATTATTTATATTGTAGCTATATTAGGGTTTATTTTAAAGGTAAGTATTTAGTTTTAAATAGGATAAATTTAGTTAATAATAGAAATATTATTTAGATTTATTTAATTAATATTTAAGTTAGAGGGGTGTTAGGGTTAGTGTTAGACTTAGGTTTAGGAGTTAATAAATTTATTACAGTGGCGGCGGTGTAGTGGGGGGCAGGATAGGGGTTAATAAATGTATTATAGGTGGCGACGGTGTAGGGGGGGCAGATTAGGGGTTAATAAATTTAATATAGGTTGCGGCAGGGTCCGGGAGCAGCGGTATTGGGGTTTAACTATTTATTTAGTTGCGGCGAGGTGCGGGATCAGCAGGATAGGGGTTAATAACTTTATTATAGAGGGCGGTGGTATAGGGGGGGGCAGGATAGGGGTTACTAGGTATAATGTAAGTTGCGGCGGTGTCCGGGAGCGGCGGTTTAGGGGTTAATACATTTATTATAGTTGCGGCGGGGTCAGGGAGCGGCGGTTTAGGGGTTAATATGTATAGAGTAGCTTGCGGTGGGCTCCGGGAGCGGCGGTTTAGGGGGTAATAACTTTATATAGTTGCGGCGGTGTAGGGGGGGGACAGCTTAGGGGTGTTTAGACTCGGGGTACATGTTAGAGTGTTAAGTGTAGACAGCTCCCATAGAAATCAATGAGATGTCTGGCAGCAGCGAACTTGTACTTTCGCTATGGTCAGACTCCCATTGATTCCTATGGGATCCGCCACCTCCAGGGCGGCAGATTGAAAACCAGGTACGCTGGGCCGGAAAAGTGCCGAGCGTACCTGCTAGTTTTTTGATAACTAGGAAAAGTAGTCAGATTGTGCCACACTTGTGTGCGGAACATCTGGAGTGACGTAAGAATCGATCTGTGTCGGACTGAGTCCGGCGGATCGAAGCTTACGTCACAAAATTCTACTTTTGCCGGTCTCTAGCCTTTGATAACTAAGGCGGATCAGCCTCGCCACAAATACGCTGCGGAATTCCAGCGTATTTGAGGTTGACGGCTTGATAACTACCCCCCCACAGTATATATATATATATATATATATATATATATATATATATACACACATACATATATATATATATATATATATATATATATATATATATATATATATATATATATATATACATACATACACACACACACTTTTGAGGGTGATATTGCTTTTTAAGTTGTTATGTCAGTTATATTTTTCTCTGTGATTTATTTTACAGCTCAGTATTAGTTTATGGCTCTTTGTCTGATGGTTAGTTTATATTCATCCTACATCCATATCGGCTACATAATTGCCCCCAGTAAATTATGAACTGTCCTGATAGTTTATATTCTTTTATTTTTCCTAAACTTACATTCCTGCCTTTTCAATCAAAGATTCCAAGAGAACGAAGAAAATTTGATAATAGGAGTAAATTAGAAGTTGCTTAAAATTGCATGCTCTATCTGAATCATAAAAGAAAAAATGTGGGTCAGTTCACATTCATATAACATCTAAATTTTGCATTCTATATCTAGTTTTTCAATAAAAAGGAAATTTATGCTTACCTGATAAATTTGTTTCTTTTACGATATGACGAGTCCACGGATTTCATCCTTACTTATGGGATATCGCCTCCTGGTCAGCAGGAGGAGGCAAAGAGCTCCACAGCAGAGCTGCATAAATAGCTCCTCCCTTCCCCCCCCAACCCAGTCATTCGACCGAAGTTAGGAAGAGAAAGGAAAAGCCAAGGAGCAGAGGTGACTGAAGTTTAACAAAAATAAAAACCTGTCTTTAGAAAGTAACAGGGTGGGCCATGGACTTGTCATATCGTAAAAGAAACAAATTTATCAGGTAAGCATAAATTTCCTTTTCTTTTACAAGATATGACAAGTCCACGGATTTCATCCTTACTTATGGGATACAATACCAAAGCTATAGGACACGGATGAAAGGGAGGGACAAGACAGGGACCTAAATGGAAGGCACCACTGCTTGAAGAACCTTTCTCCCAAAAACAGCCTCAGACGAGGCAAAAGTATCAAATTTGTAAAATTTGGAAAAAGTGTGAAGAGACGACCAAGTTGCAGCCTTGCAAATCTGTTCAACAGACGCATCATTGTTAAATGCCCATGAGGAAGCAACAGCCCTAGTAGAATGAGCCGTAATTTGTTCTGGAGGCTGCTGTCCAGCAGTCTCATATGCAACATGGATGATACTCCTCAGCCAAAGAGAAAAAGAGGTAGCCCTAGCTTTCTGATCCCTACGTTTCCCAGCAAAAACAACCAATAATGAAGATGTTTGACGAAAATCCTTAGTCGCCTGCAAGTAGAACTTCAAGGCACGGACTACGTCCAAATTATGTAACAGACGCTCTTTCTTAGAAGAGGGGTTAGAACACAAGGAAGGAACAACAATTTCCTGATTAATATTTTTGTTAGAAACAACCTTAGGAAGAAAACCAGGTTTGGTACGCAACACCACCTTATCAGCATGGAAAATAAGATAAGGAGAATCACATTGTAATGCCGAAAGCTCAGAAACTCTGCGAGCAGAAGAAATAGCAACCAAAAATAAAACTTTCCAAGATAATAACTTAATATCTATGGAATGCATGGGTTCAAACGGAACCCCTTGAAGAACATTAAGAACTAAATTCAAACTCCAAGGAGGAGCAATTGATCTAAACACAGGCCGAATTCTAGTCAGGGCCTGACAAAAAGATTGAACATCTGGAACATCAGCCAGACACTTGTGTAACAGAATAGATAAAGCAGAAATTTGTCCCTTTAAGGAACTTGCTGACAATCCTTTCTCCAATCCATCTTGGAGAAAAGATAAAATCCTGGGAATCCTAACCCTACTCCATGAGTAGCCCTTGGATTCACACCAATAAAGATATTTACGCCATATCTTATGGTAAATCTTTCTAGTAACAGGCTTGCGTGCCTGAATCAAGGTATCAATAACTGCATCAGAGAACCCCCGCTTAGATAAAATCAAGCGTTCAATCTCCAAGCAGTCAGCTGCAGAGAAATTAGATTTGGATGATGGAAGGGACCCTGAATGAGAAGGTCCTGCCTCAATGGAAGCTTCCACGGTGGCAGAGAGGACATGTCCACTAGGTCGGCATACCAAGTCCTGCGAGGCCACGCAGGAGCGATTAGAATTACCAAAGCCTTCTCCTGTTTGATCCGTGCAATCACTCTGGGAAGGAGAGCAAAAGGTGGAAACACATAAGCTAGGTTGAACGACCAAGGCACTACCAAGGCATCTATCAGTTCGGCCTGAGAATCCCTGGACATGGATCCGTATCTCGGGAGCTTGGCATTTTGACGAGACGCCATCAGATCCAATTCCGGACTGCCCCATCTGAGAATCAGGGAGGCAAAGACCTCCGGATGGAGTTCCCATTCCCCGGATGAAACGTCTGTCTGCTCAAAAAATCCGCCTCCCAGTTGTCCACTCCTGGGATGTAGATTGCTGACAGATAACAAGAGTGAGCCTCTGCCCACCGAATTATCTTGGATACTTCTGTCATCGCTAAGGAACTCCTTGTTCCTCCCTGATAATTGATGTAAGCTACAGTCGTGATATTGTCCGACTGAAATCAGATGAATTTTGCCGAAGCCAACTGAGGCCAAGCCTGAAGAGCATTGAATATCGCCCTCAACTCCAGAATATTGATTGGAAGTAGAGACTCTGACCGAGTCCACACACCCTGAGCCTTCAGAGAATTCCAGACTGCACCCCATCCTAGAAGACTGACGTCCGTTGTCACTATCACCCATGAGGGTCTGCGAAAGCACGTCCCTTGGGACAGATGATCCTGTGACAACCACCAAAGAAGAGAGTCTCTTGTCTCCTGATCCAGATCTATCTGAGGAGACAAATTTGCATAATCTCCTTTCCACTGTCTCAGCATGCTCAGTTGTAGAGGTCTGAGATGAAAACGAGCAAACGGAATGATGTCCATAGTCGCCACCATCAGTCCAATTACCTCCATGCACTGAACCACTGATGGCCGAGGATTGGACTGAAGGGCTCGGCATGTATTCAGAATTTTATTTTCTGACTTCCGTCAAGAAGATTTTCATGGATATAGAATCTATTAGAGTTCCCAGGAAAAGAACCCTTGTCTGTGGAATTAGTGAACTCTTTTCTAGATTCACCTTCCACCCGTGAGTCCTTAGAAAGGACAGAACCATGTCGGTATTAGACTGTCAGTTGATAAGACGGCGCCTGGATCAGAATATTGTCCAGATAAGGCGCCACTGCAATGCCCTGCGGTCTGAGAACTGCTAGCAGAGACCCTAGCACCTTCGTGAAGATCCTGGGTGCCGTGGCCAACCCGAAAGGAAGAGCCACGAACTGAAAATGTTTGTCCAGGAAGGCAAACCTTAGGAACTGGTGATGATCTTTGTGAATAGGAATATGAAGGTATGCATCCTTTAAGTCCACGGTAGTCATATATTGACACTCCTGGATCAATGGAAGAATTGTCCGAATAGTCTCCATCTTGAGGGATGGAACTCTGAGAAACTTGTTTAGACTCTTGAGATCTAAAATGGGTTGGAACGTTCCCTCTTTTTTGGGAACCACAAAAAGATTTGAGTAAAACCCCTGCCCCTGTTCCTGTATCGGAACGGGACAAATTACTCCCATAGTGGAGAGGTCTTTTACACAACGTAAGAACGCCTCTCTTTTTATCTGGTCTACAGATAATCGTGAAAGCAGGAACCTTCCTCTTGGGAAGGAATTTTTGAACTCCAACTGATACCCTTGAGACACGATTTCTAGTGTCCAGGGATCCTGAACGTCTCTTATCCAAGCCTGGACAAAGAGAGAAAGTCTGCCCCCTACTAGATCCGTCCCGGTTCAGGGGCCGTCCCTTCATGCTGTCTTGGGGGCAGCAGCGGGCTTCTTGGGTTGTTTACCCTTGTTCCAAGCCTGGTTGGGTCTCCAGCTGGGCTTGGATTGTGCAAAGTTCCCTTCCTGCTTAGCGGAAGAGGAAGAAGGGACTCCCTTGAAATTTCGAAAGGAACGAAAATTACTTTGTTTTATTTGTTTGGCTGACTTATCCTGAGGGAGGAGGTGGCCCTTACCTCTCGTAATGTCAGAAATGATCTCCTTCAATTCAGGCCCGAAAATGGTCTTTCCCTTGAAAGGAATAGCCAAAAGTTTAGACTTAGAAGACACATCCGCAGACCAAGATTTTAACCATAAGGCTCTGCGCGCTAAAATGGCAAAACCTGCATTTTTAGCCGCCAATTTGGCGATCTGAAAGGCGGCATCTGTAACAAAAGAATTAGCCAGCTTAAGGGCCTTAATTCTATCCATTATCTCCTCTAAAGAAGTCTCAGTCTTCAGAGACTCTTCTAAGGCGTCAAACCAAAAGGCAGCCGCAGTTGTGACTGTTACAATGCAAGCCGTCGGTTGTAAGAGAAACCCTTGATGAACAAATAGCTTTTTTAGAAAAGCCTCCAACTTTTTATCCAAGAGTCTCGCACGGTGTCAGCTATAGGGTACATTTTCTTAAACATAGGGGAAGGGGAGAACGGGATACCCGGTCTTTCCCATTCCCAAGTAACAATTTCCGAAATTCTCTTCGGAACCGGCAAAGTATCAGAATAAGAAGGAACTTCCAGATATCTGTCCATCTTACACAATTTCTCTGGAGGTACCACAATGGAGTCACAGTCGTCCAGAGTCACTAAGACCTCCCGAAGTAACAGGCGGAGGTGTTCCAGCTTAAATCTAAAGGACATGACATCCGAATCTATCTGGGGCAACGCATTTCCTGAGTCAGACAGTTCCCCCTCAGACAGAGTCTCCCTACCCCCCCAATTCAGAGGTCTGGGAGGGTACATCAGAGATAGCCATCAAAGCATCAGAAGTCGCAGGGGCCCCATGGGTTTCTGCCCTGCTACGTTTGCCTTGCAACACTGGCAACTTAGACAAAACCTCTGTGAGAGTAGATGACATAACTGCAGCCATATCCTGCAGAGTAAATGACGCAGACGCCGTTGAAGAGCATGGCGTTACTTGCGCAGGCGTTAAAGGCTGTGACGCTTGGGGAAAAAGATGCGGCATACCCTCACTTTCATCAGGCCGAGAACCCTCTATAGACAAAATATTTTTTCTTTACATTGTAAGGCTCTCTCAATACATGAGGGACATAGTGTAACAGGGGGTTCCACAATGGCATCTAAACGCATAGCACATGTAGTGTGTTCCAGATCTTCCATGTTGCAAAAAAATAAATAAAGACCAGCCTGGTCGTGACTCTGTTAATTAAAACCTGTGTACTGTGTCTTTAAATATAAACTAACTCAGGTTGTCACAGAATGATCCTGAATGATCAACATAAAACAGATGTGAAATAAGTCTTTTGTCCCTCTTACTATGTAATCCGATAAAGGAATGCTTATTAATCCCCTAGAACAACAGACACCTCGCCGCAGCTCTACTGCGGCTCCTACCTGACCTGCCAGCAGCCAGCAGAACACACAGCAATCCTAAGAACGCTTGTAATTACAGACACAAGCAAACTTAGGAGCCGTAATGAAACACTGCCGTCGGAACTCCAACAGATAGCTGCGCGGCTGAAGCGCGCAAGGATTTTCTCCGCCCTTCGTGGGCATATTAAAACAACACCGGGAAAAAACAAAGTGCCACCATACACCGGAGTCCGACAAGAGAAAATTGTAATTCTCCCTCCGACTCCGGTGTTACGTCCCAGCGTTAGCGTCAAGTCCTACATAATAAACAATCGCTCATATTATACACAGCCATTGTGTGATTGCAACCGTCCCCAGCGCTTCTGACTTAGTCTTAGTATATGTCAGAGAGAATTGGGAGTGCTAAATGTGTCTATGTCCCATTACACAAATGAAACCCACACCTGCAAGAAGGGAAAGTCCTTAGCCCGAGCCCCTTCACAGACAGAGGAATAGCACAGTCAAGTCTGAGATAAGCTGTAACAGCCCCAGAGAGAAAGACTGCACTTACCTCCATGCTGATGAATAGCATGATGATCCCCCAGTGTCAAGAGGTCCACTCTTCCCCCTGAGGTCCTGCAAGGATAGCAAAGTCTTAGTTAACATTCTCTAAGACCAGAATAGAAAACAGCACAAGCAAGGGAGGCGCAGTGAAATTAAAAACTCCACTAGTTCCCACAGCCTAAAAGGCTATTACTCCAGATGCTGCTCTATAGAAAAAAATAGTACACACTGGCACCATTTAAAATAAAAAACTCTTGATTGAAGAATTCTAAACTAACACTTCACTCACTTTACCTCTTCCTATCACTAACACAGGCAAAGAGAATGACTGGGTTGGGGGGGAAGGGAGGAGCTATTTATGCAGCTCTGCTGTGGAGCTCTTTGCCTCCTCCTGCTGACCAGGAGGCGATATCCCATAAGTAAGGATGAAATTCGTGGACTTGTCATATCTTGTAAAAGAAAATACTATTAAACCAGTTGAACCATCTTCCAATTAATGAAGAAAATGAGTAGGAATAATAAAAAAATCAATGTGGTCACAGTGTATTGTACTCAATTCCAAACTCGCCTAAAATACTTGTGCCAAAAATCATTCTATACAGAATTTGGCAAAAACAGAATTTATGCTTACCTGATAAATTACTTTCTCCAACGGTGTGTCCGGTCCACGGTTTCATCCTTGTGGGATATTCTCCTCCCCTACAGGAAATGGCAAGGAGAGCACACAGCAAGAGCTGTCCATATAGCCCCCCCTCTGGCTCCGCCCCCCCAGTCATTCGACCGACGGTTAGGAGAAAAAGGAGAAACTATAGGGTGCCGTGGTGACTGTAGTGTATAAAGAAAGAAAGAAATTTTTCAAACCTGATTAAAAAACCAGGGCGGGCCGTGGACCGGACACACCGTTGGAGAAAGTAATTTATCAGGTAAGCATAAATTCTGTTTTCTCCAACATTGGTGTGTCCGGTCCACGGTTTCATCCTTACTTGTGGGAACCAATACCAAAGCTTTAGGACACGGATGAAGGGAGGGAGCAAATCAGGTTACCTAAACGGAAGGCACCACGGCTTGCAAAACATATCTCCCAAAAATAGCCTCCGAAGAAACATAAGTATTGAATTTGAAAATTTGGCCAAGTATGCAGGGAAGACCAAGTCGCTGCCCTACAGATCTGATCAACAGAAGCCTCGTTCTTGAAGGCCCATGTGGAAGCCACAGCTCTAGTAGAATGAGCTGTAAATTGTTCAGGAGGCTGCCGTCCAGCAGTCTCATAAGCCAATCGGATGATGCTTTTCAGCCAAAAGTAAAGAGAGGTAACAGTAGCTTTCTGTCCTCTCCTCTTACCAGAATAGACGACAAACAAAGAAGATGTCTGTCTGAAATCCTTTGTTGCTTCTAAATAGAATTTTAAAGCACGGACCACATCTAGGTTGTGTAACAAACGTTCCTTCTTCGAAACTGGATTCGGACACAGAGAAGGAACAACTATTTCATGGTTAATATTCCTGTTGGAAACAACTTTTGGAAGAAAACCAGGCTTTGTACGTAAAACTACCTTATCTGTATGGAATACCAGATAGGGTGAACACACTGCAAAGCAGACAATTCAGAAACTCTTCTAGCAGAAGAAAAAGCAGAACTTTCCAAGATAGTAACTTAACATCTATGGAATGTAAGGGTTCAAACGGAACCCCTTGAAGAACTGAAAGAACTAAATTTAGACTCCATGGAGGAGTCAAAGGTCTGTAGACAGGCTTGATTCTGAGTAAAGCCTGTACAAACACCTGTACATCTGGCACGGCTGCCAGACGTTTATGCAACAAAACAAACAGAGCAGATATCTGTCCTTTTAGAGAACTAGCTGACAAACCTTTATCCAACCCTCTTGGAGAAAGGAAAGTATCCTCAGAATTTTAATTTTACTTCAAGAGTATCCCTTGGAGTCGCACCAACAGATATATTTTTTCCATATCTTATGGTAAATTTTCCTAGTCACAGGCTTCCTGACCTGAATCAGAGTATCTATAACCGAATCTGAAAACCCACGCTTAGATAGAATCAAGCGTTCAATTTCCAAGCAGTCAGTTGCAGAGAGACTAGATTTGGATGTTCGAATGGACCTTGTACTAGAAGATCCTGTCTCAAAGGTAGCTTCCATGGTGGAGCCGATGACATATCCACCAGAACTGCATACCAAGTCCTGCGTGGCCACGCAGGAGCTATCAGAATCACTGAGGCCTTCTCCTGTTTGATCCTGGCTACAAGCCTGGGAAGGAGAGGGAACGGTGGAAACACATAAGCTAGATTGAACGACCAAGGCGCCACCAATGCATCCACTAGTGTCGCCTTGGGATCCCTGGATCTGGACCCGTATCGAGGAACCTTGGAGTTCTGAAGAGACGCCATCAGATCCATATCTGGAATGCCCCATAGTTGAGTTAACTGGGCAAAGACCTCCGGGTGGAGTGCCCACTCCCCCGGATGGAAAGTCTGACGACTCAAATAATCCGCCTCCCAGTTGTCTACTCCTGGGATGTGAATTGCAGATAGATGGCAGGAGTGATCCTCCGCCCATTTGATGATCTTGGATACCTCTCTCATCGCCAAGGAACTCTTTGTTCCTCCCTGATGGTTGATGTAAGCTACAGTCGTCATGTTGTCTGACTGGAATCTTATGAATCCGGCCTTCGCTAGTTGAGGCCAAGCCCGGAGAGCATTGAATATCGCTCTCAGTTCCAGGATGTTTATCGGGAGAAGAGACTCTTCCCGAGACCATAGACCCTGAGCCTTCAGGGAATCCCATACCGCGCCCCAGCCTAATAGACTGGCGTCAGTCGTGACAATGACCCACTCTGGTCTGCGGAAACTCATTCCCTGAGACAGGTGATCCTGAGTCAACCACCAACGGAGTGAGTCTCTGTTCATCTGGTCTACTTGAATCTGTGGAGACAAGTCTGCATAATCCCCATTCCACTGATTGAGCATGCACAGTTGTAATGGTCTTAGATGAATTCGAGCAAAAGGAACTATGTCCATTGCTGCAACCATCAATTCTACTACTTCCATGCACTTAGCTATGGAAGGCTGCAGAATAGAGTGAAGAACTTGACAAGCGTTTAGAAGCTTTGTCTTTCTGACTTCTGTCAGGAAGATCTTTATTTCTAAAGAATCTATTATTGTTCCCAAAAAGGGAACTCTTGTTGACGGAGACAGGGAACTCTTTTCTACGTTCACCTTCCACCCGTGAGATCTGAGAAAGGCTAGAACAATGTCTTGTATGGGCCTTTGCTTTGGAAAGAGACGACGCTTGGGTTAGAATGTCGTCTAGATAAGGTGCTATAGCAATGCCCCTCGGTCTTAATACCGCTAGAAGGGACCCTAGCACCTTTGTGAAAATTCTGGGAGCAGTGGCTAAACCGAATGGAAGAGCCACGAACTGTCTTTCCAGGAAGGCGAACCTCAGGAACTAATGGAGATCTTTGTGGATAGGAATATGCAGGTACGCATCCTTTAAATCCACGGTAGTCATGAATTGACCCTCCTGGATTGTTGGAAAAATCTTCCTTGTTCCGTTATTGGAACTGGGTGTATCACTCCCATCTTTACTATGTCTCCTACGCAGTGTAAGAATGCCTGTCTCTTCATCTGGTCTGAAGATAAGCGAGACATGTGGAACCTTCCCTTTGGAGGAAGTTCCTTGAATTCTAGAAGATATCCCTGAGAGACTATTCTAGTGTCCAGGAATCCGGAACATCTCTTGCCCAAGCCTGAGCAAAGAGAGAGAGTCTGCCCCCTACTAGATCCGATCCCGGATCGGGGCTACCCCTTCATGCTGTCTTGGTAGCAGCAGCAGGCTTTTTGGCCTGTTTACCCTAGTTCCAACCTTGCAATGGTTTCCATGCTGGTTAAGGTTGGGAAGTGTTGCCTTCTTGTCTGGAGGCCGCAGAGTTAGGAATTGGTCCGTTCCTGAAATTGCGAAAGGAACGAAAATTAGATTTGTTCTTAGCCTTAAAAGGCCTATCTTGTGGGAGGGCATGTCCCTTTCCACCAGTAATGTCTGAAATAATCTCTTTCAATTCCAGCCCGAATAGGGTCTTACCCTTGAAAGGAATATTAAGCAATTTGTTCTTGAACGACACATTCGCCGACCAGGATTTTAGCCAAAGCGCTCTGCGCGCCACTATAGCAAACCCTGAATTTTTCGCCGCTAACTTAGCTAATTGAAAAGCGGCATCCAAAAGAAATGAATTAACCGACTTAAGTGCGTGAATTCTGTCCATGACTTCATCATATGGAGTCTCCCTTTGAAGCAAATTTTCCAGTTCCTCGAACCAAAATACGCTGCGATAGTGACAGGAATAATGCACAAGATTGGTTGAAGAAGGAAGCCCTGCTGAATAAATTCTTTTTTAACAGTCCTTCTAATCTTTTATCCATAGGATCTTTGAAAACGCAACTGTCCTCAATAGGAATAGTTGTGCGCTTAGCTAACACTGAAACCGCCCCCTCAACCTTAGGAACCGTCTGCCATGTGCCCTTTCTAGGGTCGACAATGGGGAACATTTACTTAAATATAGGACGTAGAACAAAAGTTATGCCTGGCTTTTCCCACTCCTTAGTCACTATGTCCGCCACCCACTTGGGTATCGGAAAGGCATCAGCGTGCACTGGAACCTCTAAGAATTTGTCCATCTTGCACAATTTCTCTGGAATTACCAGAGAGTCACAATCATGTAGAGTAGTTAGGACCTCCTTAAGCAGGGCGCGGAGGTGTTCTAACTTAAATTTAAAAATCACTATATCAGTGTCTGCCTGCTGAGAAACTTTTCCTGAATCAGAAACTTCCCCTTCAGACAGGCCCTCCCTCACTGCTATACTCAGATTGATGTGAGGGAACAACTGATAAATTGTCCTCAGCGCTAACCTGCTCATCTTCTGTATTTAAAAACTGAGCAATCACGCTTTCTAGAATAGGATGGCAGTTTGGATAATAGATTTGCTATAGAATTATCCATCACTGCAGTTAATTGCTGCATAGTAACCAGCATTGGCGCACTAGATGTACTAGGTATCGCCTGCGTGGGCAAAACTGGTGTTGACACAGAAGGAGAGGATGATAAACTATCCCCACTACCTTCACATGAAGAATCATCCTGGGCAATCTTATTAAATGTGACAGTACCGTCCTTACTTTGTTTGGACGCTATGACACAATTTGCACAAAACATTAATAGGGGGAACCACCTTGGCTTTCATACATACAGAGCATAAGCTATCTGAAGGTACAGACATGTTAGACAGAATATGGCAGGCTAATAATGCAATAAAAACGTTTTTAAAGAAAAGCGTTACTGTCTCTTTAAATAATAAACAAGCACACTTTATTTCTGAAAGTTTGAAAAACTTTGAAGGCAATGTGCCTTGAAAGTATTGCACACCAAGTTTCAAGACTTTAACCCTTAAAATGAGCAAACCGGAGCTATTTGTTCAAATAAACAATTTTATCACACAACAATCACTGCCACAGCCTTGCTGCGGCTTTTTACCTTCCCTTAAAGTGATTCAGCACAGAAATAAACCTTCCTGAGTCCGTTTTCTTTACCCACAGGACCCTCAAATGAAGCTGCATGCACTGCCAAGGAAATAAACTGCGCAATTGAGGCGCGAAAACGGGGCCTCCTCCATCTGCATTACCAGAGTGAAGGGGCCTTTCTGACTAAAGTAGTAGACTAACTAGATGCCAGGCGAAAAAAACGTTCCCAAAAGTGCTTTTATAACACAAAAAACCACTCTAAATGTCCAATAAATCTGATATAAACCAATCGATTTAGCCCACAATAGTGTCAACCAGTATAGAGCCCATTTATAAGCCTTAATCTGTTATGAATCTAAGAAAATGGCTTACCGATCCCCTAAGGGAAAAACTGACAGTCTTCTATCATTAACATGTCTTGTTAGAAATATGACTAATCGTACCTGAAGCAGATAAGTCTGCAAACTGTTCCCCCCAACTGAAGTTCTCTGGGCTCAACAGTCCTGCGTGGGAACAGCAATTGATTTTAGTTACTGCTGCTAAAATCATACTCCTCTTTTAACAGAAATCTTCTTCATTTTCTGTTGTAGAGTAAATAGTACAAACCGGCACTATTTTAAAATAACAAACTCTTGATAGAAGAAATAAAAAACTACAACTCACACCACAAACTCCTCACCATCCCCGTGGAGATGCTACTTGTTCAGAGCGGCAAGGAGAATGACTGGGGGGCGGAGCCAGAGGGGGGGCTATATGGACAGCTCTTGCTGTGTGCTCTCCTTGCCATTTCCTGTAGGGGAGGAGAATATCCCACAAGTAAGGATGAAACCGTGGACCGGACACACCAATGTTGGAGAAATGTAATCTATTTATTTGAATACCTGCATTATTTATTTGCTCAGATAATCATGTATCTATAAGCCCTGACATAAATAAAAGTGCATTGCTGCTTCCGGGCTATCTAGGTATGCTTTTCAATGAATGATATCAAGAGAACAAAGCATATTAAAAATAGAAGTAAATTGGCATTTTTTTTTTTATTGTATGCTCTATCTCAAGCATGAAGTTTACTTTTCACTTTACTGTCCCTTTAATCCTATTAGTATTTTGTCTAAACTAAGCGGTCCTGGAAATATGCTAATTTCTGTGGTAGTCTCCCATATATTAGACAAATATATTTACATACAAAATTAAAGGGCCACTCAAGTCCAAATAAAGTTTTATGATTCGGATAGAGGATGCAGTTTTAAGACATGCAATTTACTTCCATTATCAAATTTCTGGGGAACAAGATCTTACTGAGCATGTGCATGTACTGAGCATGTGCACAAGCTCAAAGGGTATACGTATACAAGTCTGTGATTGGCTGGTGTCTGTCACATGATGCAGGGGGTCGGAAAATATGAGAAAAAATACATTTGTCAGAAAAAAATCCACTGCTTATTTGAAATTCAGAGAAGGGTTTAAATCATTGTCTTATTATTATATACTTATTTATTATGCAGTTTTACTGCATTGAGTGGTTCTAATGTATATTTTATGATGAAGTACTTTGGTTAGTACAATTTATAGTATAGCTGCTTTCACAGCTTCTTACATGGAGTCCCTAATGTCATCATTCTAGGACCCTTCCATAGAATGATGACATTAGGGACATGTCAGCCACGTATTCTGTGGGGTGAGTCTTGTATCTGCATTACAAAGATTGTACTGGATTGACTTTCAAATAACGGATATCTGCTTATGATTTCATGCATGTGTTAAGTAATTGTGGCAATTCTACCTCAATTTAGCCGCCTCAATGTTTGAGCTTACATCGGCTATAATTGCCCAGACATGTGATTTCTGTATTGCATCCAGTGTAAGTGAACTGATGGAACTATGCTATTAATGCATATATGTACACAGAACTTGGCTTCACTTTAACACAGCGTGTGGCCTGTTTTAACACATATACAGTATGCCTTGCTGCTCGAACTTGCATTTATTTGTATTGCACTTTTTACCTAGCAGCATATACATGTTGCGTACATTGTATCTGTCAGTTTGCATCTTTAAATTATATATGTTGCGATATTTGTTTTGTATTTCATTACATTCTGTTCAGTAAGGATAGATCCCTTTTCTCTTCCACACTAGCGTATACCATTGTAAGATTGCAGTTTGGGCTAGTGTTTGGCAGGGTGTTGCTGGCTGGATTGTATATGTATGAAATATTCCGGCACTGTATGACATAGATCCAATATTTTGAACCTACCCAAGCATTATTCCCCTATTGGCGGAGCTTGTGAGCCCTTTATATGAATATACGGCAACGCTTATGTAAACTTTTGGTACTGGACCATTCGTTTTCATTCTGTCCTGGTGTTTTTCTTTTCTTTTTTATTTTGCTAATATTTCTGTGTAAATTGTGCATCAGAGGAGTTTGATATTTCCTTCATTGAGACTTACCATAACATTACAATTCGCTATGATTTTTCAGTAAAAAATAAATATGGTTGTTTAAAAGATGTGCTGAATTCCCTGTCTTTATTTTTGGGCATAAATTACTGTGTGCCCATATATCTCAGCATCTGTCTGAGGTTTAATATTTTGTTTAAGGGTCTGCAACAGTTATTACTTATTGATTGTTGATTGAGTTTATTCTAGCCTTCCTTGCCTCTGCTTTGCTTGAATATTAGCTGTTTTACTAATACACAAAGGTGACCCTGTCATGGTTAGAACCAGTGACCATGAGGTTACATCATTACGGCATCAAGTATGTCAGCCAACAGAAGCATGTTTGTGGCTATTGTTATACAATCGTTAATAGATTTTCTTCCCATCAGGAAAAATATAATTTCCTTTAAAATATTACATCACACGCTTCTATGTTTTGCTGTATGTTAACTGAAAAGAAACATTTTATTAAGTATTATACCAGTTTTGATTTTATTGTTTTATCCAAGTTTTGTAGTTCTCAGAAAATTTTAAATAGAGCAATTATAAAATACATTTAAAATTCTGGACTTTTAAATTTTGTTAAAATAAAAAATATATAAAAATATCACAATGTAGAATACTGGAAATAAGTTCATATTGATGAGCAAGCCATTGGAGTTTTGTAAGAAGAAAGGACAATATAGGACATTTGTAGTCATTTTATTTTAGACCTTTTATTGCTGTGTCTAACTTAAAGGGATACTAAACCCAATTTTTTACTTTCATGATTCGAATAGAGCATGCAATTTTAAAGGGACATTAAACACTTTGAGATGGTAATATAAAATGATAAATTGTATATAATAAAACAACTCTGCAATATACTTTCATTATTTATTTTGTCCTCTTTGCCTGTAATTCCATTCTGAAATTGTGAGCTTTTCAGTTCCTGTTAGAAATGGAAGTGCAGAACGCTGTTAAATCCAGCACAACCATTGGCTGCACACTCTAGTGACCTATTTATAACTGACTCTAATTGGCCACAGCAGAGAAGGTAACACAAGTTACAACATGGCAGCTCCCATTGTTTTATAGACACTAAAACTTTACACTTATTTTGTCACTTTTTAAACAACTAATGAAACTTTAAAAAATACATCTACATGTTAGTCATGGACTAATCTTTTCTTTGAATGCATAATTCTATCTAGCATGTATTTAGTGTTTAATGTCCCTTTAAGGAAGTTTCTAATTTACTCCTATTATCAAATTTTCTTCTCTTGGTATCTTTATTTGAAAACGCAGGAATGAAAGCTTAGGAGCCGGTCCATTTTTGGTTCAGAAACCCTGGATAGCACTTGCTGATTGATGGTTACATTTAGCCACCAATCAGCAAGCGGTACCCAGGTGCTGAACTTAAAATGGGTCGGCTCCTAAGCTTTCACTCCTGCTTTTTCAAATAAGGATACCAAGAGAACCAAGAAAAATTGATAATAGGAGTAAAGTAGAAAGTTGCTTAAAATTGCATGCTCTATCCAAATCATGAAAGAAAAAATGTGGGTTTAGTATCCTTTTATGGTTTAATCACTGACACACTATGGTTCCATTTTAATATGATAACAAAGCATCTGCTATTGAAAGAGAAGACTATGAGGTAGAGACTGTTGTTATTTATCATGGCGTCCTTTCAGACATGGCTTCCTGAGAGCCCAATCGCACCTCCAAGGCTAGACTGACATTGCGCAGGATGCTCTGATATTGCGGATAGTCTTGCTGGATCTGATGTACTATGGTGCTGACTGCATGCATACGGGTCTCTTGTTTCTGCTGCTCCAATTCCAGAGATCGAGGTGTACTACACATGGGTGTGTATTTTCCATCCTTCACAGCCTGCAGGTGCTTCATCCGTGTCTGATAGGCCACAATCTCGGATAAGTTCTAATGTAACGTACAAAAGGGTATTCACCCAATTAATCACAAGATTAACAACAAAATGAATCACAAAACATGGTCTGATCTATGATGGGAAGGAATATTTAGTTACCTGCCGCTTCTTCTCCTGAAGGCGCTCAATTTCAGTCTCCATTGAATTGGAATCAAGTTTTAAGGTAGAGATGTTTTGCTGTTTTTCTTCGATTTCTTCACCTAGTTCATGCTGAGTTTTCTGTAGGTCAGTTACAATATTTGTGCATTCTTCTGCGTTCTGTCAGTAGGAAAAACAGAGCAGTGAGCTTTCACCTTTACTCAGACATTACCCTCAATATAGCTTTAAAGACAATTGCTTCAATAGATCAGATAAAAAATAAACATCTAGGGCCAATTAATTAAAATTTGCCAGCATATAATGAAATATTGAAGAGACCCTTCCATGGGCACACCTCAATCAATTCTCTAAAAGAGGGGGTGAGAGGCGAGCTGCCTGCCATAGAAGGTAATGAAGCTCTCTCTAATGCATATTCTTGCACTGGAGTGAATGTGACAAGGAGCACTCAGAACTAACAACAACAAACAAATTACTATTTTTTTAGTGTACTTTACCTTGCATTTGCTTCTAGTTTCTTATACATATCTTTGTCTTTCAGTGCAACAAGTGCATTATGTATTTTGATACAAACTTGCCAGATATCATTTGCTGGGATAAAGGAATGAGACCTACAGGTGCAAGCCTTTTTTTACAATACAAAAATCAAGTATACTATGCATTTCATACTTTAACCCCTTAATGACCAAGGACGTACGCCACACGTCCTCAAAAAAAATACAGTTAATGACCGAGGACGTGTGGCGTACGTCCTTGGTCTGGAAAGCAGCTGGAAGCGATCCTGCTCGCTTCCAGCTGCTTTCCGGTTATTGCAGTGCACGGGGGGCGGTGGGCGGGCGCGTGCATGGGGCGGGAGCGGGAGGGAACCGCTACACTACAGAAAAATAAAGCTGTCAAAAGTAAAAAATTAAAACTTTTGATAGCTGTAAATTAAAAGCTAAGGGATCTGGAAGGGGTGGGGGGTTGATCTTGGGGGGGGGGGGGAAGCTACACTACAGAAAAGGGCATTTTTGTTTTAAAAAAAGGCACATTTTTTTACTAAACTGGGTACTGGCAGACAGCTGCCAGTACCCAAGATGGCACCCATTAAGGCAGAGGGGGAGGGTTAGAGAGCTGTTTGGTGGGGGATCAGTGAGGCTGGGGGCTAAGGGGGGATCCTACACAGCAGCATATGTAAATATGCTAAAAAAAAAACACAAAAAAAGCCCAAATATAGCTTTTATTTTAGTACTGGCAGAGTTTCTGCCAGTACTTAAGATGACGGGGACAATTGTGGGGTGGGGGAGGGAAGAGAGCTGTTTGGGAGGGATCAGGGGGTCTCATGTTACAGGTGGGAGGCTGAGCTCTACACTAAAGCTAAAATTAACCCTGCAAGCTCCCTACAAGCTACATAATTAACCCCTTCACTGCTAGCCATAATACATGTGTGAAATGCAGCGGCATTTGGCGGCCTTCTAATTACCAAAAAGCAACGCCAAAGCCATATATGTCTGCTATTTCTGAACAAAGGGGATCCCAGAGAAGCATTAACAACCATTTGTGCCATAATTGCACAAGATATTTGTAAATGATTTCAGTGAGAAACCTAAAATTGTGAAAAACGTTTTTTTTAATTTGATCGCATTTGGCGGTGAAATGGTGGCATGAAATATACCAAAATTGGCCTAGATCAATACTTGGGGTTGTCTACTACACTACACTAAAGCTAAAATTATCCCTAAAAGCTCCCTACATGCTCCATAATTAACCCCTTCACTGCTGGGCATAATACACGTGTAGTGCGCAGTGGCATTTAGCAGCCTTCTAATTACTAAAAAGCAACGCCAAAGCCATATATGTCTGCTATTTCTGAACAAAGGGGATCCCAGAGAAGAATTTACGCCATAATTGCACAAGCTGTTTGTAAATAATTTCAGTGAGAAACCAAAAGTTTGTGAAAAAATTAGTAAAAAAGTGAACGATTTTTTGTATTTAATCGCATTTGGCGGTGAAATGGTGGCATGAAATATACCAAAATGGGCCTAGATGAATACTTTGGGATGTCTACTAAAAAAAAATATATACATGTCAATGGATATTCAGAGATTCCTGAAAGATATCAGTGTTCTAATGTAACTAGCGCTAATTTTGAAAAATAATGGTTTGGAAATAGCAAAGTGCTACTTGTATTTATGGCCCTATAACTTACAAAAAAAGCAAAGAACATGTAAACATTGGGTATTTCTAAACTCAGGACAAAATTTAGAAACTATTTAGCACGGGTGTTTTTTGGTGGTTGTAGATGTGTAACAGATTTTGGGGGTCATAGTTAGAAAAAGTGTGTTTTTTTCAATTTTTTCCTCATATTTTATCATTTTTTTTTATAGTAAATTATAAGATATGATAAAAATAATGGTATCTTTAGAAAGTCCATTTAATGGCGAGAAAAACGGTATATAATATGTGTGGGTACAGTAAATGAGTAAGAAGAAAATTACAGCTAAACACAAACACCGCAAAAATGTAAAAATAGCCTTGGTCCCAAACGGACAGAAAATGGAAAAGTGTTGTGGTCATTAAGGGGTTAATGTACAATTTTAACTTTGTAATTTGAAAATTCAATAGTATTCCCCTATGTACTTTTTACAATGTATAGTACATTTGTATTTTGATGCCTATTTTAATATAAATTTGTTTTAAAGTAATTCTTATTCAGGTTAACCTCATCCATACAGTTTGAACAGGTCAGTAGATACAATCAGCACTTCTAGAACATCGATTGGAAAAGCAAGAATATAAAGAAGATCTGTCCGTGTACAAATAAAAAAGGAAAATGAAAAATCACCATATTGTGTATAAACGCATCTCAGATAAAAATGCTTGCCATTACCAATCTATAATCAAATATTAGCTAGATCTACTAGATCTAAGCTCTATATAGTAGCTTAACAAGTCTACAAGGAGAACAAAGAAAAAGGGTAGGAAAACAGAACCTCAAGTTTTTACATTTATTTTTTAGCACAAGGAAATCGCAACATAGTACAAACATCACATAAAGCGACATATAAGTATAGTCTAGATTAGAATATACCACATGCTAGATAAATTTTGATATCCTTAACAAATAATATTCAACAATGTGTTAAATAACAGTTAAAGTGGCCGACTTATCGATGACCGAAAGGCCCTAATTGCCCTGTTTTCGCGCAAGCCTTCAGGCTCGCCAGAAACAGGACTTAAGAAGCAGAGGTCTTAAGGCTCATACGCCTCCTCTGAGGCTGCGGACATCAATCCGGCCGATCGTGTACGATTGGGTTGATTGACACCCTCTGCTAGCGGCCGATTGGCCGCAAATCTGCAGGGGGCAGCATTGCACAAGCAGTTCATCAGAACTGCTTGTGCAATATTAAATGTCGACAACGTATGCTGTTGGCATTCAGCGATGTCTGGCGGGCATGATTCGCTACAGCGGATCATGTCTACCAGACACTGATAAATTGGCCCCAAAGGATCTAACTTTATAGCACATATCATAGTATGATCAGACATACAAGATGTTTTAATCAGTAATGAATTAAGTAATATAAATAGTATCCTAAGGTAAAAAGAAACAAGGATCACTCACTTCTCAATAACAAATATAAATGACTAAGTTCAACAAGGAAAGCTAACGATCATTTAGCGATGTAGCATAAAACTATCTTCAGTTCATCAGTAAGAAGCAACATACGTGATAGGAGTTACTGCACAATTTTAGGGAAAATAAAGGCCATATAAAATAAATGGATATACAGCATCACTCATGTTTGTGGAAAGAAAGAAAGAAAGAAAGAAAGAAAGAAAGAAAGAAAGAAAGAAAGAAAGAAAGAAAGAAAGAAAGAAAGAAAGAAAGAAAGAAAGAAAGAAAGAAAGAAAGAAAGAAAGAAAGAAAGAAAGAAAGAAAGAAAGAAAGAAAGAAAGAAAGAAAGAAAGAAAGAAAGAAAGAATATTATGGGGGAGTATGAAACCAAGGGCAGTGTTTGGTTAAACTATAGAAGGGTACATAGATTCCCTAAATTAGTCCATCTCCAAACTAGGTGAGAGCTGACTACATTATTATTTCTCTTAAGGAAATCTCAGATATTTAAGTCCACAGAGAGTATCTAGAGTGTCCTACTTTGCCTAAATAGGTTCTATGGTCGTCTACTGAACCACACATCCCATATATCCCAATAGCTATCCATCTTATCTTGTTTTCTGTAAACATATCTCTCCATAGTAGCAAGATATTCTATTAGGTCACCTGGATAGCGCTTGCTGATTGTTGGCTAAATGTAGCCACCAATCAGCAAGGGCAACCTAGGATCTGAACCAAAAATGGGCCAGCTCCTATGCTTACAGTCTTGCTTTTTTAAAATAAAGATACCAAGAGAACGAAAACATTTTTATAATAGGAGTAAATTAGAAAGTTGCTTAAAATTTCATGCTTTATCTGAATCACAAAAGAAAAAAATTGGGTTTAGTATCCCTTTAATACTGTAATGTATGTCTCTGCTTCATGTACAGAAATGTAGGATACTCCCTTTAGTGAGATACAGTGCTATCAAAGTAAAATTTGCCTTTAGAGAAGAGAGGAGAACTTTAGAGAATCGGATACTTAGTTGCTCCTTGAGCTTAGGATTACATAGAGCAAACCACTCACTTTTTGTGTTTCTTTTATCTTTTTCCTCAATTCCTGCAGCTTCCCACGGAATTCATTAGTAGTTAGATGGTTTCTGTCTTTCTCAGCCAGGCCCTGTCCACGTGTTGTTATGGTCTCCCTGCGAGACACCACTGCCTCCATTTCACGGATCATTTTTTCCTGCTGCTTAATCAGCTGTGCATGTCTGACCTGATTATAAATCAAAGAAATGTCACATGCTATTAAATGAACCCCACTTATCGCTGCAGCTGGGCAGACAGGATGGATGCTTAGGGCTGTCCCTTTTTACAGACCTGCATACGGTGGATTTCAGACTTCATTGCTCGGATTTCTCCCTGACCAGCCTCCGAGTCCACTGCGTTTCTCATCTCTTTGGCTAACTGGATCTTCTTCTCCCACAACATGATCTGATATCTGCCAAAATGTGAAAGAACAGTCTGTACTGTATGTGATATCTTCATAATCTCCACCAGTATGGCATGATCAGTAATCTTGCTAATTTAAAACACTGCAGTCCTTCTTGATGTACTTGATGGAAACAGTGTTTGCACAATATACAATGTGGTTAAATGCATTCCTGCAATACTGCTGCCATATAGTGTTCCAAACACGTGCACGCCCATGAGTCTACCTACCTGTTTCTCAAAAAATGGTACAAAATAATTACGTTTTTTTTTTAATTGTACACTCTATCTAAATAAAAAAAATGTTGGGTTTCCTGATCTGGTGGAAATGCTGAAGAAAACCAGAGATCAAGTGGACCAGTGGTACAACCAACGTGTAATGAAATGCTGCAACCTGGAGGATTTTCAAAGAATTCAAAACTGTTAGAACCAATATGAAAATGTTTCTATCTGACAAAACGTTAAAGGGACATGAAACCCAAAATTATTTCATGATTCAGATAGAGAATACAATTTTAAACAACTTTCCAATTTACTTCTAATATATAATTTGCTTCATTCACTTGGTATCCTTTGTTGAAGTAGTAGCAATGCACTATTGGGAGGTAGCTGAATGCACTGGGTGAGCCAATGACATGAGGCAAATTTGTACAGCCACCTTTTCAATAAAGGATATTACGAGAACAAAACAAGGTAGATAAAAAAAAAGTAAATTGGAAAGTTGTTTAAACTCTGTGATATCTGAATCAGGAAAGATAATTTTGTGTTTTCTATCCCTTTAAAGGGACAGTAAAGTCAAAATTAAACTTTCATGATTCAGATAGAGCATGCAATTTTAAACAACTTTCCAATTTACTTCTGTTATCAAATTTGCTTTGTTCTCTTGGTATCTTTTATTGAAGAGTAAAACTAGGTAGGCACATAAGAGCTCAGGAGTGTGCACGTGTCTTTAGTACTCTATGTCAACAGTGTTTTGCAACATTGTTTGTAGCTTTGTTATACAATGTCACAAAACACTGCTGCCATAGAGTACTAATAACACGTGCACACTCCTGAGCTCTTATGAACCTACCTAGTTTTACTTTACTCTTCAATAAAAGATACCAAGAGGACAAAGCAAATTTGATAACAGAAGTAAATTGGAAAGTTGTTTAAAATTGCATGCTCTATCTGAATCATGAAGGTATAATTTTGACTTTACTGTCCCTTTAAGGAAAAGCTTTTTAAATGTAAGTTAATAGTACAGTATCGGTTTTTACTTCCTACCAATGCTCTTTGGCTGATACTAATGCGCATTTGTGGACAGGTTTAAATGCTCATAGTACCTTCCAGCCAATAAGCATTATTAGGAAGAACCTATAAGCCAGTAAGCATTAGGGTATCTGCCTGTAAGCATTGGCAGGAAGAACACAACTGATGCTGCTGTATTAAATTCAATTTAAATTTAATGTTTTATCAGGAAAAAAATAAATAAAATAATGCATCTAGATGCCAGAATATATTGTCCCTGTTTTGTTTATACTGAAGTCAATTTACAAGGGCATTATCTGCTTTTTACTAACACAGAATAACAGTGGACAGGAGAAAACACTATATCCTGCAGTTATAATACTTTATAGTTGCTACTCACTTAAAGGGATATGAAACCTATTTTTGTTTATTTAATGATTCAGATAGAGCTTGCAATTTTAAGCAACTTTCTCATTTACTTCTTTTATCTTGGTATCTTTATTTGAAAAAAGCAGAAATGTAAGCTTAGGAGCCGGCCCATTGTTGGTTCAGCACCCTGGGCACCACTTGCTTATTGGTGGTTACATTAATGATACCAAGAGAACAAAGAAAATGTGATAATAGGAGTAAATTGCTTAACATTGCCTGCTCTATCTGAACCATGAAAGAAAAAAATGTGGGTTTAATATCCCTTTAATACAAAAACAGGCGACTTACTCTGCCTCTACAAGACTATGGAGGAGTCTCTCCTTCTCCTCTTGGATGTTTCCCAGGAACTGCTGCATTCCAATTGACTCCCGCTCTGCCTCCTAAAACAAAGAAATAGACGTGTTACTCTGTGACGTAGCCGGAACTTGCGACATAACGCCGGTGTCGGTACTTCTGGGACTCACCCTAAGAGAGTGCATGAACTCGCTCTCCATTAGCTGGTTGTGCTGTTCCAGTTGTTCTTTGGAGCTGATGTTTTTGCTCAGCAGAATATTCAGCCGCAACATGTCATTTTTCAGGTTCCTCATGTGATACTCAATATCCTTTTGCTCTTTCTTCTCCTGCTCAATCTCATCTGAAGGGAACAGACAAGAATCAACTCCTCAATCAATTTCTAAAACAGGACGTTGTTCTACATAATCTACAGGGACATGAGACCCAAACGTTTTCTTTTGTGATTCACTAATTTACTTCTATTATCTGATTTGCCTCATTCCCATGGTATTGTATTTGTTGAAGAGATACCTAGGTAGGTGTCTGGAGCACTACATAGCAGGAAATAATGCTGTTTTCTAGAGCCCTTACAAATGGATAACATTCTTGCAAAACTTCTGCCATATGGTGCTTCCGACACGTGCACATTACTAAGCTTACATTTCTGCTTTTCAACAAAAAAGACCAAGAAAACAAAGAACATTTGGTAATAGAAGTAAATTAGAAAGTTATTTAAAATTGTATGCTCTGTCTGAATCATAACATAAAAATGTTGGGTTTTATGTCCCTTTAACAGTAATTAATGATGTAGCTGATCCCATTTCCCAATATAATGTTGATAAAAGTGTCTGAAACAACAGTACAGCAAGCATCTTACTAACACATTTTTTCCTTACGCTTATGCACAGTAAGCTTAAATATAGCCCAATTGTAAACCACTCTGTTACAAATTAGAAGCCCTGATATATTAAATATTAAACATTGCAAGCTCTTCTGGTGCAATAAGGCATATGTTTAGGGTGATGTTGCCACTGGTCCATTTTTAAAAGGCAAACCAAACATGCATCTGTTCCTATTATTTTTTTTTCCCAATATTCTGTTTTTGTAGACCCATTTCATCCTTAGGATGCCAACATTTGGCATAAGGTGACTTTCACCCCCCAAAACTGCCCACCCTAGGCTTGGTTTCCTTTTGTCTTTGTAAATAGTGAATGTCTGGTGTCTGTTAAAATATACCTGTGACTCTGGATGGGGTTTAAAGGGGCATAATACTTATATGCTAAATCACTTGAAACTGATGCAGCATAACTGTAAAAAGCTGACAGGAAAATATCACCTGAGCATCTCTATGTAAAAAAGGAAGATATTTTACCTCACAATTTCCTCAGCTCGCCAGAGTAAAATGTTACCTTTCAGTTACTGCCCAGCTGCAGGTAAAAAAAAAAAAGGAATAAATGAAGAGCAGCCAATCAGCATCAGCAGTACTGAGGACGTGAATTATTTTACTGTGATCTCATGAAATTTCACAACTCTTATGAGATTTCATAGTAAACATCCTTAAACTGAATAGGGAAATAACATGAGTGTGCATGAGGCACGTTCCCTTGCAAGTCTCAGGACAGGCATACTGATTTGCTTCTTAAAGTCCTTTACAATGGGGTGTGAACACTTAGAACATTTTGAGGTAAACTATCTTTCTTCTTTACATAGAGATGTTCAGGTGATATTTTTTAGTCAGCTTTTTACATCTATGCTGCATAACTTTCAAGTGTTTCAACATCTGGGTATTATGTCCCTTTAAATGTGTTACATATTTATATTCATTAGGACTAAAGTGCTCACTCTCAGTTCGGATTTTCTTCTGCTGCATAATGGTCAGCTCTTTCTTTAACATTTCCACTGTGGCATCCTGCTCTTCGCGCTGTCGTGTTAGCATCACCATATCCGTCTGCAGCCGGAGCCAGAACTGCTGTACTGAGACAATATCCGAGTTGCATTCATCTATCTGCTTGTTCAGAGCTGTAATTTGGATCTCCAAGGGTCCCAGTTCCTTCCCCTGATATAGAAATAACATAAACATGAGTAAAATAAACTTTATTGACAACTCAAGTTCTGTAAATGGTTAACTTATACATAATTAATTATTCCAGTGCATTATTAGAGTAACCCAGCCATAATTCATTAATCTTCTACAGCCCTATACATTTAAGTAACCCAGAAACAAACAGTCACTTCGATACTGCCTGGCATATTACCAGAATAACACATCAATGAAAGCTCCAGTAACAATCTGTACATTATTACCCCAGAAGAGCTACAGGAGATTTTACATTCAAAATTACCCCAACTTCAAATTACCCCAATTTGAGCGATGGTGGCCTCTATCTGCTTGCTGAATAGATTGATACTTGACTGCTTTCTTTCAATTGCTATGGTACGTTTAGAGATCTCAGCTTGACTCCTGTGTATCAGCTCAGTGGTGCTCTGAATGTCTTTTTCCAGTTCCACCAATGTCTTCTGTAGACCTTTAATTCTAGAAGAGCTGTTATTTACTTCCAGCTGAAATTGGGCTGCCTCATTCTCTATCTTGGAGTAGTCTATCTCCTATATGTATGGGAAATAAAAGAACATCATCTTAATCAGTGCGAAGATGTACCTAACCTTAGTACCCACATTAGAAGGTGGAAGCGCTTTAATGCTTAGGTCACCTACCAGTTCAAGCTTCCTCTTTTGCAGCTTTGCTGCCAGCTGAGCTGAGTACTTGGCAGCTTTACCAGATGTCAACTTATCTTGAAGCTTCTCCATGATGTTATTTTCCAAGGCTACTTTCACCTGGGCCTCTTTTTCAATCTGCTTGCGTAGCACTTTCACCTCGCTCAAGCGACCCGCACGCTCCTAAAAGTTGGAAGCCAAAATATCACATTTATGTGGTATGAATAGTAAATTATTATATATATATATTTATCTTAACATCCATTACTAACTGGATACAATTACATTTTATAGTGTTGCTCATAGCAACATAGAAGGCAAAGAGATACAGAAGATGGATTATAAATGATCTCCAGGAATATTTTCAGAGAATTTGCAGGATTTCTAGAACTGTTCCCTGTGTAATCAATATTTTATCATATACAAAAAGTAATCTCCACAATATGCCTAACTGTAATATTTTATCCTATACAAAAAGTAATCTCCACAATATGCCTAACTGTAATATTCTATCTTGTACAAAAAGTAATCTCCACAATATGCCTAACTGTAATATTCTATCTTGTACAAAAAGTAATCTCCACAATATGCCTAACTGTAATATTCTATCTTGTACAAAAAGTAATCTCCGCAATATGTTTAACTGTATTGGGTGATGGGGGAAACCAGACGGGGACTCCTTGCCCAATGTGTCTAGAGGATATGGCAAATTAGGGAATGAGACAAAGAGGTAGAGCTACTGTGCATAGTTTTGTTCCATGCGTATCCCCAGTTCACTCACCATAGTAACCCTGCTAAGTGCTTGCTCGGTCTCCTGCAAGGTGCGCGTGTACATAGTAAATTCAACTCTCAGCGCTTCTTGTCTGGCCTGGCACTGAGCAATCAGCTTCTTGCACATAGCAGCATCACTCTCTGCCCGATTGTACATAAGGGTAAGCTGTTCATTTCTGTCCTCTTCCTTTGTGGTAGCTTTCTTATAGCTCTCAATCTCAGTATCTAGAGAACGAAGTTCCTGTTGGGCCAAACTGATCATATACAAAACAGGTGAATAAATATGGAATTGAGGTAAGAAATCCCAGGAGGGTAACAACAGGCAAATACTAAGAATGCACAGTCATAATCATGTGAAAAGGGGGGATAAGCCGAATGTATAGCACTGGGACCAAAAGGGAATGACAAGTACAGTCTGGTTTTAAAGATACATTAATGAGATTTACTTCTACTACATAACTCAAGGTTCGATTACACACCCCAAGTCCTTGGCTGCACTCTCAGAACACACATGATGCATTTCCCTTAGCACACTATAAGTAAACTGGGTGCACATCCACCGACACAAGTAGATAACCCCAAAGCACCCTGGTGTGCAAAGACCACCACCAATATACAATAAAACGCAACAAAAACTAATAGGCACTCATATGCAAAATGCAGCAAATACTACAAACAGAAAATGGAGAAATAGTTATAGCAATTGGCAAATAGACAATAAGCCGAATATACTCATTAAGGCCCCTCAGTACTTGTGACCTAATCTCATTCTTCCATTCTGGCTTTCAATTATGCACTAGAGTGGCCTTGGGTTATGGCACCTGACAAGGCTGTCCCCTATCATTTGCACTATGTGAATAAAGCCACATAATACAACAAAAGGATCACCTATAGTCATAAACAGAATAAGAATGGGTAAGAGAACTTATTAAGCAGTAAGAACTCAGTATATATATATATATATATATATATATATATATATATATATATATATATATATATATATATATACACACTGCATATATGTATATATATATATATATATATATATACACAGTATATATATATATATATATATATATGTGTGTGTGTGATGTGGCACTGTACCTCACAAATCATGATACAATTTTATATATAAAAACTATACTTATTAAAAATAAAAACTAGGTGGATTTCTAGATCTAGATTTCTAAAATAAATAGCTACTGTCAAAAGGAATACTATGTCAGGTATCTTCCCCTTATTGTACTGTCTTCCAAAATACATCTCAACATACTTATAAGTTACAACCTAATAAGAAATTTGCCAGATCTATTAAAGTTGTAAACACATCTGCCATATCATGCTATTAAGTTACATGCATGCTCTTGGGCCTACCTTAGTATGCTCTCATAGAAAGGAGCTAAGTTTCAACAAAGTATACAAAGATAAATTGCATATTGTTTCTGAATCATGACATTTTCCTTTCGATGTTCATGTCTCTTTAAGAGGAAATGGAAGAAAACCACAGTTCATCCTGACAGTCAAATGATGCAATCACTGCACAATACTAATTCATATTCATAGTAAGGAAATTGAATATAGTGAATATTTAAAGCAGAAAATGGCAATCCTTGTGCAATACAATGTAATCCTACCTTATGTACACAATAAGACTAAAGCATTGGCTGGCTCCCCCATTTATTTTTACCATTCAGCATGAATCTACAGATTGCCCACATTGTAGCCGTTTACTGAACATATCATTACAATATCTGAGTGTAAAACTAATACCTCAGGGCCTCTTGAATAGCAGCATACGCTTCATCCCGCCTCCTCATGCCAATCAGACTGCTGTTCCACTGCTGAAGTAGGTGCTTCTTCTCTAGACCAATGGCCTCAATCTCCATGCAAGCCTGGAAAGGTGAGAGAGGTGACAGGTGGCAAAGTAGCATAGCACAGAGGAGAGATGTAAATTCATTAAAGGGGCATTAAACCCAAAACTTTTCTTTAATGATTTAGGTAGAACATACGATTTTAAACAACTTTCCAGTTTACTTCTAATATCTAATTTGTTTCATTCTCTTGGTATCATTTGATGAAGCAGCAGCAATGCACTAATGGTTTCTAACTGAACACATGGGTGAGCCAATGACAATCGTTATATATATGCAGCCACCAATCAGCAGCTAGAACCTAGTTCTTTGCTGCTCCTGAGCTTACCTAGATAAACCTTTCAGCAAAGGATAACAAGAGAAGGAAGCAAATTAAATAATAGAAGTACATTGGAAAGTTGTGTAAAATTGTATTCTCTGTCTAAATCATGAATGTCTAATTACGACTTTACTGTCCCGTTAATGCTCATGCACCCTACAGACTATCATTGTGAGATCTGACAGAAGTACAACGTCCCTCACGTGATGCAATAAACAAGATAATTAATGATAGTAGTAAAGGAAAGCAATGTGTGATATATATTTTATAGGGCTAGTAAGCAGCAATATAGCATCACATCTGTTTCCTCTCTTGGTTCAGACTATATTATTGGTCACCATAATGAGTGCTTCTTCTTACCTCTGCCACTACTTCACGAGCAGCCTTGGTGTCTTCACGCTGAGCAGAAACCTGTGCTTCGTACAAAGCAATTTGCTCGCGAAGACGGTCGGCCTCCCTCGTAAGTCGATCCACAAACATATCCTGAAAAAAGCATTAACAGAAAAAAGTTTTGTGCATGTGCACATGTTAGCATCCATCATTAAAATCAGTGCGAGAAACAGAAATATGGGACAACAGACATTCTAATACAGAGTTGCCCAAACTATGGTCTGTGGGCCAGTTTTTTTTGGGTGTGTTCTTCAACACAACTGAACTGAAAGCAGACATCAGCAATTTGTGATCGAAAAGGCAGTTCCACACCTCTTATTAGGTAAGCAGGTTTGTGTATTTATACCACATTTCTAAATTAAAAGAATATAAAGTTAAATTAAATGAAATTCTTAGGCCTAGATTTAGAGTTCGGCGGTAGCCGTCAAAACCAGCGTTAGAGGCTCCTAACGCGGGTTTTTTACGCACTCCGGTATTTAGAGTTTATTTACCGCGACTCAAAATACACCTAACGCTCAACTTTCTACCGCCACCTCAGACCCAGTAGTAAACATATACCGCACAAAAAAACATCCACGAATCACAAAACAAATATTACACAAAGTACACTTACACTCATACAAACACAACACTATCTTTATTTTTCGGAATTTTTATTTTTTCTTAAAAATACAAAGGATTAAAGTTGCGAGATCTCGGGTGTTTGAAAAAAATCCACACAAATCCATTTTCCCATTGACTTACATGGACATACGGGAAAAGACCCTCATATACCTACATCTAACGAATAACATTATCACAAACATACACTCATCGATGCATACAAACAATATACACCACATTACATACACAAAATATTTATTTATTACAAAAAGAACACGATTTAGTTACTTTTTCACACAAGCTCATGACGTCACTCACTTTACGAGGAAAACCAGTCTTAGAAAAAAAAATATAGAAATCTTTGGAGCCTCCATTGACTTCTATTGGGAAGACGTGCTCGTGCACGCGAAACCCTCATTTCCCTAACGCACGCAAATAGCGTAGACTGAAAAACTCCAAATACCAGCGCTAGAAAATACATGCTTTTATGCGTTAGACACAGCTATGATAAATAGATCAAGAAATGACTATTTCCCTATGGTGGATTTATGTTTTTTAATATTAAATATTCACCACACCATAAATATTTTTAACACTTTTAGATTACATCAACTACAAATCCCCATCACTAGTAACACATTATTATTTCAATAAAATTACATTTACAATTAAAATAAAATTCAATACACATTTCTGGATTCACAAACACTACACAATGGGAAACATCTCTCATTTACCTTTATTATTGCATTTCTGTTATTCAACTCATATGCTTGCAGCAACTGCATATCTACATAGGCTTAACACATGATCACTCATGGATGCACATACATTACTTTTAACATTCAATCATACATGTGCATTCAAATGATGGGGGAAAAACACATTACATTCTCTCGAGGAATCACAAAACACAACATATGGATTTTACTGTACTTTTAACATCATGATTCCATCACCAGAAACCATTAGGAATTACGTACAACAAGAACATCATTACACCAGATTACAGATGTCACTTTATGGGAAGGAACAACAATGCCAGACCGCTATATAGAAGTCAGCATATGTGGGACACAATCACAATATATACGTACATGTACATAACACGCATCACCCATCACGCAACCACAAAGCACACATTTAGATTTTATTCAGCACACAATAACAATGTAGCACAATACAACAACACAATGAGGATTTCACAACTACATAGGCAGGTTAATAATATCATGACGTCATTACAAGATTCAACCATACACATCACAGATTCACCACTGTACCGCCCCTTTAGGAACTTTAACACTCAATACTACAATACAACATATACGTAAAACACACTTTTGAACAGCATTATTATGGAGATTTCAATGGGACAATTCAGAAATATTGTCAGATCGCACATCAATTATATATATAATACTACAGATGACAGCCGGAAGTTATTCAGTATTCGTGCAATTTTTATGGGACGCATACAATATCGTCAGATCGAAAATCACTTATATATATAATACTACAGATGACAGCCGGAAGTTATTCAGTATTAGTGCGATTTGAAAGGGACGCGTACAATATTCACATCTCGGCAATCACTTATATATACAATACTACAGATGACAGCCGGAAGTTATTCAGTATTAGTGCGATTTGAAAGGGACGCATACAATATTGACAGCTCGGCAATCACTTATATATACAATACTACAGATGGCAGACGGGAATTTCGGAATTATTATTGCGATTTGAAAGGGACGCGTACAATATTTTACAGCTCGGCAATCACTTATATATACAATACTACAGATGGCAGACGGGAAGTTCGGAATTATTATTGCGATTTTAAAGGGACGCATACAATATTGACAGCTCGGCAATCACTTATATATATAATACTACAGATGACAGACGGGAAGTTCGGAATTATTATTGCGATTTTAAAGGGACGCGTACAATATTGACAGCTCGGCAATCACTTATATATATAATACTACAGATGACAGACGGGAAGTTCGGAATTATTATTGCGATTTTAAAGGGACGCGTACAATATTCACATCTCGGCAATCACTTATATATACAATACTACAGATGACAGCCGGAAGTTATTCAGTATTAGTGCGATTTGAAAGGGACGCGTACAATATTCACATCTCGGCAATCACTTATATATACAATACTACAGATGGCAGACGGGAAGTTCGGAATTATTATTGAGATTTGAAAGGGACGCGTACAATACTTTACAGCTCGGCAATCACTTATATATACAATACTACAGATGGCAGACGGGAAGTTCGGAATTATTATTGCGATTTGAAAGGGACGCGTACAATATTTTACAGCTCGGCAATCACTTATATATACAATACTACAGATGGCAGACGGGAAGTTCGGAATTATTATTGCGATTTTAAAGGGACGCGTACAATATTGACAGCTCGGCAATCACTTATATATACAATCCTACAGATGGCAGATGTTCCTTTATCATTTACAAACAATATTGCAGCAACATTGATCGATCACATTCGATGCACATTATACACAACTATGCACTTTCATTCATGTTAGCCTGGACGTGTGCTTGTTACTATAAGATCGCGTTTAAGAAATATTGATTACACATATGATCAAACATTACAAACATGCACTGTATGTGTGATATTTGACACTTTCACATTGAGAATCATTGTTTGAAACTAACATTTCAGCAAACAACAAATAAACGCCCACTGTGAAAGCATTCGCGCCGCTCACATACAAACAGGTGAATACAATCAGCAATCATTACAAACTCACTACCATTGGACTAATTGTACTATAAATCCCCCAAACAACATGGCCAATGCATCACTTGTGATCCACATCAGATCAAGTGCTTACCTTGTTACGCTGTTTTGAAAGATGGATGACGATGACATGGTAGACGCTGCTGGTGGTGCTATTGGCGAACTAGCTGTTGGTCGAATCAGGCAGCCTCGGCGGCTCAGACCGAGACGAAGGGGTCGTCTGGTTCGAGGTCCTCGTGTCTACAGGGTGAGACCCACCTTGGAAAACATGAGTGACTTTGAGGTTTTTGATAAGTATCGGCTCGATCGCGAACAGCTCATTGGCCTTTACGAGCTTCTTAAACCTCATTTGGAGCCACGTATACAAATAAGGACTGCTGTTCCCCCCATGAGTAAGATGCTAAGCTGTCTATACGTCCTGGCCTCCGGGAGTTTTCAATCCGGAGAACTGTACATGCATGGCCTGGCTCAAGGTACATTCTCTGGGGTGTTTGATAACTTTCTGAACGCCATGGTACGTATCAGTAAGCAATACATAGGATTCCCA
Organism: Bombina bombina; assembly: GCF_027579735.1. Lineage (NCBI taxonomy): Eukaryota > Metazoa > Chordata > Amphibia > Anura > Bombinatoridae > Bombina > Bombina bombina. The sequence continues at coordinate 1,462,289,872 of NC_069499.1, read as the reverse complement.
CAGAATGATGGTGATTGGAGGCGCCTGAAGCGGGAATTCTTTGATATTGCTCAATTGCCCAATGTCTTGGGAGCCATTGATTGTACCCACATTGCGCTGCGTGCTCCAATTGATGACTTGCCCTTCAGAAATCGCAAACATTTTCATAGCCTCAACGTGCAGTATGTTTGTGACGCACGGATGAGGATTATGCATGTGTATGCGAATTTTGGAGGTGCTTGTCATGATGCCCGCATCCTCTCTCTGTCGTCCCTGTGGAGACAGTTTGAGGAAAGACAAATGCCCCCTGGTTATCTCGTTGGTGAGTATTTGTGCACAACATGGTTAATTATTTTGACAATTGCCCCTGTATTTTTTAACTGTTAGCGTCATGTTCAGCTATAGGATTAAATTTAACCATTTGTTATTTACCGACGCTAATGTCTATTTTTATTGAAATGCAGATATGTAGCATGTCTTACCTTAAGTGTTCATATAGAGAATGCAATGTAAACATGTAGTTAGCATTTTACACAAGGTTTGGTTTAGGAGAAATACGCATATGTAGCATGTCTTAGATGAAATGGCAAGATATTATCTCATGCAATTTAACCCTGTCATTGTCTTTTTCTGCTAATGTCTATTTTTATTGAAATGCAGATATGTAGCATGTCTTACCTTAAGTGTTCATATAGAGAATGCAATGTAAACATGTAGTTAGCATTTTACACAAGGTTTGGTTTAGGAGAAATACGCATATGTAGCATGTCTTAGATGAAATGGCAAGATATTATCTCATGCAATTTAACCCTGTCATTGTATTTTTCTGCTAATGTCTATTTTTATTGAAAAGCAGATATGTAGCATGTCTTACCTTAAGTGTTCATATAGAGAATGCAATGTAAACATGTAGTTAGCATTTTACACAAGGTTTGGTTTAGGAGAAATACGCATATGTAGCATGTCTTAGATGAAATGGCAAGATATTATCTCATGCAATTTAACCCTGTCATTGTCTTTTTCTGCTAATGTCTATTTTTATTGAAATGCAGATATGTAGCATGTCTTACCTTAAGTGTTCATATAGAGAATGCAATGTAAACATGTAGTTAGCATTTTACACAAGGTTTGGTTTAGGAGAAATACGCATATGTAGCATGTCTTAGATGAAATGGCAAGATATTATCTCATGCAATTTAACCCTGTCATTGTATTTTTCTGCTAATGTCTATTTTTATTGAAAAGCAGATATGTAGCATGTCTTACCTTAAGTGTTCATATAGAGAATGCAATGTAAACATGTAGTTAGCATTTTACACAAGGTTTGGTTTAGGAGAAATACGCATATGTAGCATGTCTTAGATGAAATGGCAAGATATTATCTCATGCAATTTAACCCTGTCATTGTATTTTTCTGCTAATGTCTATTTTTATTGAAAAGCAGATATGTAGCATGTCTTACCTTAAGTGTTCATATAGAGAATGCAATGTAAACATGTAGTTAGCATTTTACACAAGGTTTGGTTTAGGAGAAATACGCATATGTAGCATGTCTTCGATGAAATGGCTAGATACAGATTTATATATAATTTTTTTTTAATTTTTTTATGTTTCTGACAACTTTTAATATGGATTATGGTTTTTAAAAAATATATTTATACAACAATATACTAGTTTAAGTATTCTGTTTGAATTATGTTCTGTTCTAAATTTATAGGTGATTCTGGGTACATGAGCCGGCCTTGGCTCATTACCCCCTTGCGTAGCCCAACTGATGTGTCTGAGGAGCGCTACAATAGGGCTCATAAGAGAACCAGGGCGGTGGTTGAAAGGATGTTCGGGCTCCTGAAGATGAGATTCAGGTGCCTGGACCGTTCTGGAGGAGCACTCCAGTACAACCCAAAGAAGGTGGCTAAGATCGTTGTAGCCTGTAGCGTCCTGCATAATATTGCACAGCGGGCTGGGATGCTGCAGGCCGTCCCGGTGGACAGAGACCTCCTCAGAGATGAGGAGGATGATCCTGTTCTAGAGGGGGAATTCCAGGACGAGGGACTTGATGTCAGAGCAGACGTCATCAACCGCCACTTTAGACGGTAAATAATAGAAGTTACACTGGAGTATTTTCAATAGATGTGAACTCTAGGGAAATGACAAGTAGAGAATTGTGCAAACATGTTAGTATTGATAAAATGTTATAATAATATTTATTTCTCATAATATAGGTGATGCTCTGGGCATTGGGTCCTATAGCGAGTCTTTGCCACCTGGTTTTTATAGAGGACATCAGATGGTAAGTAGAAATGTATGGACTGTTGCTGGCATGATTTGTACACAAATACATAATATGGCATAAATGTTTAAAAATATAACTTTGTTTACACATTACTTATGTACATAATCAGAAAGGGATACTCTAGAATGACTATGGTTCAATGTCACACAGAGGTTTGTTCTGCTCAATATGACTCATCTTCACACTTGATAGAAAATAACACAGGTTCATACACAGGCTTAGTAAGCTAGTGATAGATATTTATTATGAAATGGGGGGTGGGAGAGGGGTACAGAACTGATTCACACACTTGTATGAAATCTTTATATATAATTTCTTACATTAGGGAGATGACTTAATATAAAGACTGAAAGGGAACAATTTGAAGCCTGACAGTGAAGATTTCCAAGACTGACAGTGGGGAAAAAGCCAAGATTGAAATTGAAGTATACCAATGGGATCATGTCTGGCATATTTAAATTCTGCTGACCTTGAAAACCATACAAAGACATGTTCACATGGTAAGTGCAAACTATTTGATAGAATAAGGCTGTGGAGACATCCTATTGGAGACACTTAGATGATTTTCTATTTTGTAGATGGTATTTCCCAGTCCTCTATTTAATGAACTGATGAATAAGACACCTATTGAAGATCAACTGTTTACCCCTGAATTGACATTCAAAGACCATGCATTGTCCAGGTTGGTGTACCAATGCATGCTAGTGAAGACTGTAGAATATTAGTAGCTTACATACATTAGTCATATTTAGTTCTTAATTAGATATTTAGGGATCACAATCAGACACTTAGATGATTTTACTTTTTTAGATGGTATTTCCCAGTCCTCTATTTAATGAACTGATGAATAAGACACCTATTGAAGATCAACTGTTTACCCCTGAATTGACATTCAAAGACCATGCATTGTCCAGGTTGGTGTACCAATGCATGCTAGTGAAGACTGTAGAATATTAGTAGCTTACATACATTAGTCATATTTAGTTCTTAATTAGATATTTAGGGATCACAATCAGACACTTAGATGATTTTACTTTTTTAGATGGTATTTCCCAGTCCTCTATTTAATGAACTGATGAATAAGACACCTATTGAAGATCAACTGTTTACCCCTGAATTGACATTCAAAGACCATGCATTGTCCAGGTTGGTGTACCAATGCATGCTAGTGAAGACTGTAGAATATTAGTAGCTTACATACATTAGTCATATTTAGTTCTTAATTAGATATTTAGGGATCACAATCAGACACTTAGATGATTTTACTTTTTTAGATGGTATTTCCCAGTCCTCTATTTAATGAACTGATGAATAAGACACCTATTGAAGATCAACTGTTTACCCCTGAATTGACATTCAAAGACCATGCATTGTCCAGGTTGGTGTACCAATGCATGCTAGTGAAGACTGTAGAATATTAGTAGCTTACATACATTAGTCATATTTAGTTCTTAATTAGATATTTAGGGATCACAATCAGACACTTAGATGATTTTACTTTTTTAGATGGTATTTCCCAGTCCTCTATTTAATGAACTGATGAATAAGACACCTATTGAAGATCAACTGTTTACCCCTGAATTGACATTCAAAGACCATGCATTGTCCAGGTTGGTGTACCAATGCATGCTAGTGAAGACTGTAGAATATTAGTAGCTTACATACATTAGTCATATTTAGTTCTTAATTAGATATTTAGGGATCACAATCAGACACTTAGATGATTTTACTTTTTTAGATGGTATTTCCCAGTCCTCTATTTAATGAACTGATGAATAAGACACCTATTGAAGATCAACTGTTTACCCCTGAATTGACATTCAAAGACCATGCATTGTCCAGGTTGGTGTACCAATGCATGCTAGTGAAGACTGTAGAATATTAGTAGCTTACATACATTAGTCATATTTAGTTCTTAATTAGATATTTAGGGATCACAATCAGAAAAAGGAATACATATTATAGTTGATATAGAGGTATTTGAATGGACATGAAATATTACATTTATGTTCAGCATACATATATTGTTTACATGTGATATACATTATTATGTATAAATTTAATTTTTGAAATTTAAATATTATTTTTAATCAACAATATAATGGTGTATGTATTTCATTAATTTAAAATGAATGTAATGATTATCTTTAAAAAATGTTGATCAAAGTTAGAGCATAGACACCATATGATTTTAAATGTATTTTATGAATATTTTACAACGTGTGTATTAACTTTGTTCCATTTTTATTATTTGTCATTTCAGATTGGCATCTGATGACTTCATGGAATATTTATTTATTTTCTATTAAATATATATTTTTTTTTTAGCAGATTCTAATATATATCAATATAATCTGTAAATAAATAAAACTTGGACTCCCATGACTGGTAGTTGGCTATTTGACAAGCACATGCATAAGAGAAAATAATGCATTAATAGTAGAAAATAAAATTCTTCAGAGAATATTAAAAGATATATTTTAACATTAATTGGGGAGTCATATTCTTCAATGCTTTTATATTGAAAAAGTATATATTAAAAATATTTAGGATATGTATTAATATTATGATTGTTTTAACATTTAATAAGGTGAAGTGGTTCAATTACATGAAAGTGACAGTGTTGTTGAATGTAAAAAGAATTGTATAAGATCATGTATCTTCCTTAGGTATCTCAAAACATTATTAGAAAATATTTTACAATTATTACATTTATAAATGGTAGGTCATTTAACTTTATAATTTTTAATAATTAGTTATTGGATGCCAGGTTAATCTATGTAATTTTCTAGTGGAGTCATTTAACTATACTTAGTAATATTATGTATTTATTACAATCTTACCTCTTGGGTTAGACATCAAATATCTATATAGAATGTAATTTCCCCTTTAGTTTATTTTGTCAATGTTAAATAAAAATACAATATGTTTGGGTCCTTAAAGGGGTCATTCAAAATGTATATTTTGTATACATTGTTACAAATATCATACAAGAATTTAAACATATTTAGAATGTACTATAGAATTACATTCAGTCTTTAAATATACTTGTTAAAATAAAAATAAATGCACATATCTTAGTGAATGATATAAGGCATCTATATGCAAACAACAATCAGCATCAAAATAGCCTATGTAGAGATGTATTTAATCCACGAATATATATAATTACAATATAATGATTGAATAACAAAACATATTAAGTTGGTCAAATATAAGATTATGATACAAAATGCATACATAACATATAGCTTAATGTCCCTCTACGCTGAAGGCTAAAAAATACCTCATTTAATAAATATATTTCAGTCAGTGTGTAAAACAATCTAGAAGTTAATCTAAATTTGCTTTACTCATATGTTAGACTCATTTAGCAAAAGGAAGGTGCCTAGGTTTATGATATATTAAGCATTATTGTGAAATGTTTATTTAAAGGGACATGAACTCAAAATATACTTAAAGGTAGCCATTTAAAAAAACCATGATTTATACATTCTGAATGAGTATTCTATTTTAATAAACTTTAAAACTTGTCTCATATTATGAATGCTCATTGTGATGTTGCTATCATTACTTTAGAAATAAGCCAGTAAATAGCTAATTTATTTGCTTCAGTACTCTGGACAAAACTTGATTGTTTGGAATAATTGATGCAACAATCGTCAAGGACAACCCAGGTTTTTATTAAACAATTGTCCGTAATATAAAATATCATTATTGATTTTCAAAGAAACATAACAATATAACTTAACATTTGATAATCGTATTAAATAATAAAGTTGATTAACATTTCATGCTCAATCACCAATGGTAAATTTGTTTGGACAGTGTCCCTTTAAGAGCTTGAAATAGTGTATTTACTTCTCTTCCTATCTTGACATACTTTGCTTGAAAAGCATATCGAGATAGGCTCAGTAGATGAAGATTGGTGGATGCACAGAGATGCCTTATGTGATTGGCTCAACCATGTGCATTTAAATTTCTTATGTTGAGGATATATAAATACTAAGAGAAAATGATTTACATTTTAAAGTCTAAACAATCTTCTATCTCTACAGATCATTTGATACAATTGTTTGTAATGTCTCTTTAAAACTAAAGACGCCATTGCACAATAACATATATGAGCACTTCAGAGAAATACAAGCTCGAGGTTTATTTGCGAATAACAAAGCTGTAGTTTAACATTTATAAACAGATTATCAAAGTTACTGACATTCTTCCCGGAATTTTAACATTAATAAATATTGCGTGGGAAACGCATCTTCAAACACCAGATTAGCATATTTAAACATTAGTGTAATGTCACGCAATAGCACACAATCAATGTGCATTATAAATACATTTAATAGAGCAATGTCAATACTTCACAATCAATTTATTTAAAGAACAATAAAGACATACAATATTAAATGTGTATTTGTATTAAAGAAACAGACCGTTATTAAACCGAGAAATGTCTACAACATTAATAATGTGACAGGATGAGATTTTAAAGAGTATTTAATCATTAATATTTCACGGATCACGGATATTAAATCTGCGTCACACATATCCGCATGACAGGCCCATGAGTTACAAATAAGTCTACATGAAAAATGAAGTTACAGCACCACCAAGCGGTATGTGTAAGGAAGTTACTAAGATATGAAACATTAAGGAACGGCCAATCAGAGTTCATCACACAAACACAACTTGAGTCAGGATGGTCTCACAGACATTATAACAATATTTCAAAATTTTATCCAATCAGATGTACAGATAAATTGTCCCATGGTGCATCTCATGTTTACTTCACCATATAAAAGTCCATTACACGTTGCCATCTTTGTCAGTTCTCTAATGCCTGCAGGCAGTTTATATTATTATAATATATTTATTGTACAACCCAGCAGGCATGTCAGTTCCCAGGTTCACCAAGGAGGAGAGCGCTGCACTGGTCCACGCCGTCAAGGACTTTTATCCCCAGCTGTTTGGGAACAAGAGGAGCTCGACAGATGCGCCTGTTAAGAAGGCCCTCTGGGAGTCTATCACCAATGCGGTTAGATTGGTGTGTGACGTCCAGAGGTCCCAGGATCAGATCATGAGGAGATTCGGAGATATGAGGTTGCGTTTATCGAAAAAAGTCAACCTCATAAGGGACTGGGTACAAGCCCGTAAAAGAGGGGGCCAAAGAAAGGCCCCGCGGAAACTGTACCTACTCCCTTATGAGGTGACTTTATGCGAGCTCCTCAATCTCCGGGTCCCCAAAAGATTTAGATCCTCGCCATCCTCGGCCTCCTCTTCTTCCCTCCCAGCTGCGGGATCTGAAAGTCCTGACGCGGGGGACAGGGCAGATGCTTCTCCGTCCGGTGGCCTGGGAGGACCCGATAGAGAATCTGAACCAGGTAATTATCCAACTTCATATAATATTTATAATGTTAAAAATCCAAAATGTGTATTTAGTCAGATACTAAACCTATACAGATCTCACAACATACACTACATATGATGTTTAGATATCTGATTTTACATTAGTGATACATGAAATTGGAATGATGTTTATTGCGCTCTACAGAATATGCGTCACAGAGCGGAAATCTAATTTCGCATCCACGTTAACATGGGTTTGCGGAAAGTGGCATTGCTTTATACATGTTGGTCAAATGACGGATGCGTAATTCCGCTTGGAATCATTGCGCAATGATCGCGAAAATGGCATTTCTCATCCACGTTAACATGGGTTTGCGGAAAGTGGCATTGCTTTATACATGTTGTTAAAAATTAAATGGAAAATCTTAGATTAGTGAAGAATACAGTATTCTTATTTTAAATATTATATCTAATAAAAAACGAATAATACTAATAAATTATAACATATGGCCATCAATTGATGATTATGTAATAACAAGCATATATTCTTAAAGATACAGTAAACAACACAACTGATTGAAAATAAGAGTCCAGGATATATTTATCATTCATTTAATTGCGGAAACTATTAACTCATGGGACTACCAAAGGATTAATATTTTTCTATTGATTTGTTATTAATGTAAATATTTTAAACATGGCATGATTAGTATTAATGATATGCAATCCTCATTTAATATATTACAGATATGGATGTGGCTGCTGGATCCTCAAGCCAGGGCTTGTCACAGTATGGTATGTCTCATTTTAATTGACATTTGTCTTAGAAACATGGAATGAACATTACATACTAAATACACATTGTTCTATATTTATATGTAATGTCTATTTAATAGATGAAAATTATATAATTATTCGGATATACTTAAATAACATATTTGATTTTAATTGCATGCTCAATACCATTCATTACATCAACATATGGAGTAGATAATTCATTAACAAACAACAACATTGTGGAATCTATTTAATTTTAGATTAAAGGGATACTGAACTACAATTATTAATATTGTCTTTCACATACAGTATGCAATATTAATAAACATAAAATATAATACTATCATCATATGTGACATATTCTATTGCTAAATGTATTTTAAAATAAATAAAGTACGTTTATGTGCATCTAAATATTTGTTGACCAACCTGGGTTTATATTGATGATTGGTGGATACCTTCAACAAACAATATTTATTGAATCCAATATTCCTTATCTGCCTTTAAGATTAATATCGAACAACATTCGAATTATAATAGGAGTCAATGTTAAATCATTTTTTACAGTTTGAACATAGAAATCAATTATTTAAATTAATCATGTCAGTGTCCCTTTAAGACAAAATAGATTCATTCATCATTACATTATTTTTATTAAAAACTATTGATATATAAATCTAATTATCTGTTGGAGTTACTTTATATATATCTGCATACTCTAACAGCACCATGATTACATATTTGTAATAATAAAGTTTGTTATGTATTGTGATAAATATGTGTTGTGTCCTAAACAAGATTACTGTACATTGAAAAAATGGCTCGATGTGACACATGTTTGTTTAGATTTGTCAACAGATGCTCCTCAATATGTGGTTTGTGTGTATTCTTGTAACTTCTTAAGGACATATGACGGAATTATTCCGTCATAAAACAATTGAGCTAAGTGAAAGCTGTGTCCTTAAAGGGTTAAGAACATTGATCATTGGGTATATTTAGATATGCAATAGCAGCATCTGAGATGAATTTGATGTCTAATGTAGTCTGACATTAAACATATGTTGAATACAGATATGTTTACAGAATCCCCTTGATTCAATCAAGCATTTTCTGGTGTAATGACTGCTCTATTCTTCACATTTTAAAGTTGATTAATGTTAAAATTCTAGACAGATGTGATTTAGTGATATCCAAAATGTGTTTAATAATATATATCTATATCATTCATAGAGAGAGTTGGTGTGGGGAGCCCACAGGAATCCAGCAGTGACATAGAGCCGCCTTTGCGGTCTCCTGGTAAGTCCATTGACTCATTTATATGTAATTGAAGGTGTATTGCTAATCAATATTATGATCATGATTCCGATGAAGCATAACATTATAAAAAATCATAGAATTTATCTTCTGATTATATATTTATTTTTTATATTGAGCGATTAATAATTTCTACTTTATTATTCTACACATTTGTTATTCATAAGATGTCTAACATATGTTTTTTTAATTTTTTTTTTTTTTAACAACAGTCATCAAGTGATACACACATGAGAAATCTTAAATGTTCTATGTACTATGCTTTTATGAATTTAACATTAAGACAAACAATACATTAATATTCTGATTTATTGACAATAACAAATCTATTGTCATTTGTATGCTCCATCAAAATGATGTAAATCATAACTTTGTGTGTGTATATCTTTAATGCAACATTGATGTGCGTATTTGAGCAACAGTAACATATGTTATAATATCTGATCTTAAGGTGTACACAACATGTTATGTTTTACAGAGATTGATGTCACATGTGGGATGGAGGAGGAAGAGGCTGCCTTGGAGTCTGATGGTATGTGAAATATATCTATCATGTTTCCAACATGTTTCTTTTTTTGAAATCATTTTATTGAAGACATTCAAAGTCTACAGCTTTTTCCCTTTAAAAAGGAATATTATTTGTCTGTTCAAATACACTACTGCCCCCTTTCTATATCAGGCAGCATGAAAATCTGCTTGTATATATTTTTTTAAGAATATATAATTCATGCCATCATTATGTCACATGCATATTCCATGCCAAAACACAATAATAAGTTTCACATTGTACAGACAGTCATTGAGATTCATCTGAGTGCCTATATAGATACCATATCCTCATTTCAGAATAGTTTACAGATTCAAACACACTTCGAGGTATATTGAAAACATAATCAATTTTAAATGCGTTGATTTGATGTCAGGATGTATGAGATGTTAATATATTTCTTTTACATTTTCAGATGGATCCACCACTTCTGGTCATCTGGATTCCGCCCCTGCCCAGTCACAGACCCCTCCCCGTGCACACACCCCTGACCATGGCCACACCTCTGCACACACCCAGAGCCCTTCCCATCACCAAACCCATGACCATGCCCCGACCACTGCCAGCCCTTCCCATATTTCATATCCTGTCCCTCCCAAAAAACGCCCATACACCCCCCTTCGCCGCTCTCCCCGTATTCTGGCCCGTACAGCTGCCCAGACCCAAACTCCCCACTCCCCAGCTGTACGGCCTACCCTGGAGCAGCAGCTCACCACTCCCCAAGCCATTCCCATCCCTCCCCGAGCCAATCCCATCCCTCCCCCCTGTTTAAACCTTCATTGTCCTGGGTGTCAGATTGTCCTTCCCAGGCACAGCTGTAAGTATCATTCTAAATACACTTTATAAGATACTTAAAGGTACAGTGAAGTTAAATTGGTTAAATTGTGATTCAAATCCAGCATGCAATGTTAAGCCAATGTATAATAGAATACTCTTATGAATTATTCGTCATTCTCTTGATATATTTATTGAAAACAACTTATTCCTATAATTAGTTTAAACAATAAAATAAATGTGGCCATCATTTCTTTATTGTTGGATGAATGTATCCATCAACCAGCATGCACAAACAAGGTTCATCAACAAATATTGGCTTCCATAAAAACCAACATTCTTGCATTCAAAATATAGCTTGACAATTAAAACATATAATGAATATGTGTAATTTCTAAAGATTTGTCATGTCATGCTCTATCTGAATCAGTCCATTAAATATTTAGGTTCAGTGTCCCTTTAATTGGATATCACTACATATACCAAACACCACTACTTGGATACAAAATTTTATGTCCAAATGTGGATACATTATCTCTTGTCTAACCCAGTGGGAATGTAATTTCTTCTGGTTGCTATGTTTACACAGCTTGTCCTCAATGCCAAAATGTTTAAGGATATGTGTGCCTACCACAGTCTAAATTGAATTTTTAAATTGCTAATGTAAGTACAATGTAAATCCTTTAACAAGATTTGATACACTCAAGCTGTATAAGTGGATCATCTAAAACCAATTAAAGGGTTCAACATGTTTGAGTAACATGAGCCTTTAATGATTTCTGTCTGTCTGAATAACCTAATTCATGTGTAAAGAATATATGAAAAATAATTGATGTAAAAAATTATTTGTCTTTATGATGACAATGTATGTATTAAAATCTTTTATTCTGTTGTGTAATTATCCTTAATATTAATTTTTATTTTATTTTAGGCTGTGACTCAGCATGGCTCATGCTAGAAGGGATAGCAAGAGTAGAGCAGGCCGTGTTGAGGAACGCAGCTGTCCTGAGAGGGATGAACGACACCATGCAGGCCCAGCTCCGGGTTCAGGACTTGACTCTGCGTGAAATTATGCAATTACGTTCAAGGCCTGAATCTGGAGCTGGACATGCACAGGACAATGAAGAGGATGACCAGTAAGTGGAGGATCTGGATATGCTCCATGGTGGCAGATAATAATCCTCTGTCCACATGTTGAATTTGTATTTATATTGTTGCCATTTGGCCTTTTTATCAGTTTTTTGTTGTGCCTGTTGCACTCTTTTACCTTGTCATGTGTCTCCAATGGGGCTATGCTGGCCCTTGGCAACTCTCTTCATGGACTGTGATGCACTGTGTTACCTTGCCATGTGTCTCCAATGGGGCTATGCTGGCCCTTGGCAACTCTCTTCATGGACTGTGATGCACTGTGTTACCTTGTCATGTGTCTCCAATGAGGCTATGCTGGCCCTTGGCAACTCTCTTCATGGACTGTGATGCACTGTGTTACCTTGCCATGTGTCTCCAATGGGGCTATGCTGGCCCTTGGCAACTCTCTTCATGGACTGTGATGCACTGTGTTACCTTGCCATGTGTCTCCAATGGGGCTATGCTGGCCCTTGGCAACTCTCTTCATGGACTGTGATGCACTGTGTTACCTTGTCATATGGCTCATATATTCCTTATTTTTACAAGATTATTTATAAACGTTGTGTATGTTTTCTTACATACTAATAAAATAAATTTTATTTCACAAATCTTTGTCCTCATTCTTCCTGTTATTTTTTGCAAGCTCTAGTTTATGTTGTTTATCCTTAAAGGGACCTAACAAATCTATTTGTTATAATGAAATCATATATGTAAGACAATAGTAAATGACTTTAAGATTAACATCTCCAATGTAATCTTATTATTTGTGTTTATATTATTTTCTCTTAGCTCTATCATTGCCTGATTATGATTAGCAGAGTAATTTCTTTATATATGTATATATATTTTTGTATTTGTGTATATATGTATATTTAAATGTTCATATCCATGTGTGTATTTATAAACTCTGCATGAATTGATGCACCTTTACCAAATGATCTGAGTATTGATACAATGATATAATCCCTTTAAAGTGTTCATTTTATTTAAATAGTATTGACTATGTGTATGCTCTTTTTAAAAACAAAATAATGTCCCTTTAAGTGATGTTGATCACTATTGTAAATGAATGTATTTCCATTTGTAAAGCGTTTTTGTCCTTTTTACAAGAACAAGGACATATAGTTTTATTAATAAACAATCTTATTGTAATGTTGACAGCACCTGTATTTCATTTTCAAATCTATATTATTGTCAAAGTGTAACCAAATCAATCTCTGTGTGTAATACAAATAATGTAGATGATGAATATTAGTTAACTAATATGTTAACAAAATACATCTCCTCCCATATATGGCTATAGGTAGGCTGACCATAATTAAACTTGAATAAATGACACGTTTAATCAATACATGTATAACTATTGTTATTCAACAACAATCCAAAGATATCTTAAAACATCAATGGCATATGTATTTCTCATGTGTATCTTTTAAATGTTAAAGATATACACCATAGCTATAGTTCAAGGGACAGTCAAGTCCGAAAAGATGATTCATAATTTGGTGACATTCCTAGATAGCAATCTACACACATACTAGTTCCTAAAATATAAATACGTTTCTTAATGATATGCCAAGATGTCACTGAGTCCTTGTATTGTCTGCGGTTTTTCAGCGATCTCGGATGCGCCATGTTGCTTAAGACGTCACCTGCCAGGCTGTCCAATGATTCCTTGTATTGACTGACGTTCTTACGTGATCAGGAATATGCCTTTTATTGGATTGCGTTTTGACGCGATCAAGGATGCGCCTTATTTTTTTGGGCGTTCTTACGTGATCAATAATGTGCCTTTCATTGGATGGCGTTCTTACGTGATCAAGGAAGCGCCATGTTAAGACGGCACATGTAAAGTTAAAAAAACGTGTGATTGGATTGCGTAGTCCCGCAATATTTGTGCACGTTAAAAACGTTTGTGACTGCATGCAATTTTAAAAAGCTTGCGAATATGTATTATTTGCATCATGTTACATTGTTGACCCGTAGCTGATAAAGACCAACACATTCTCTTTTGCTGGATGTCTGGTTGAATCAACGAACGAAAGCAAAATGTTTTCATGCATAGGATATTTCTAGGCAAGTGCAAATCTCTACAGTCCATGTTTAATATGTTTGTCAACAATGTTCCTTTTTCTTAAAAATTAATGTTGTGTTTAATGTTGAACATATCTAATTAATAAATATGCGCTATTGTGTTTGAATAAAGTAATCAATATGCATTTATCATATGCTAAATATATGATGCCGACTTCTTCTAAATGTAATTTCGTTGTATATTTTATGAAAGGTTCATTAGACACTCACATTATAAATAAAAATATTTGATTTTGTCTCTAGTTAGATAGTCCATTGTTTAACCAATAGGTTTATTTTGTCTTGTGTTGTAAGAAAATGTAAGTAATTTTCTTACTCCTCGCAAAGCCAATGAGTTTCATGTGAGTACCATCTCCAGCTTTGTCCAGTTTGTGTAAAGGTTCTTTTCATATGTTAATGATGGGGTATTGTGTTTTACGGTTGTAATGGTGGTTCATCTATATTTAAAATATAGCTAACCCTATTTTATTTGCAAGTGTTTGAAGCTTTTTAATATTGCTATCAGTATATGTTAATCTTGTTGTTTGTAGTAGTGTCTATTACATACAGTTATGTAAAAAATATAGGATACTGTCCCTTGAATGCAAATGTTGTTTTTTTGTATCATGTATGAGATCCACATAGTTTAATCTTCAAATATATTTTTGTTAGCATATTTCACCCCCCCACTCCTAAAAGGACTTTAAACCATATTCATTGTTAAAATAAAAATAGTTACAATAAAATATTAACACAATAATGTCTCTTAAAGAAAATAGACTTTATTTAACACGTCAATATAAATGTGATTTTCAAATATTTTTTTTGACAAAGTACATGTAGATATAGCAACAAGCTTAAAATGTGTTAGCATATGTAATGTTGTTAAAGGGACAGTTTCGAAAAAAATTTTTTTTACATTATTCGAAAAGTCAATTCTGTAATAACAAGGATATCAAATGTTTCTCAACAATTGAACATTTGCTATCTAAATTTGCTATCTAAACCTATGAGGTTGGTGTGCTCATTTCTTAAATCTTGAAGAGTGCTTGTAATCATTATACAATTTGAGCACTAGAGGGCATTTGGATAGCATTTGTATATGTAAAATCTTGTGCTCATACAGCATATTATTGACCATGTATTGATCATTGATATCTAAAATGTTGTTATGTCAGAACAACAAATAAGTGGTCATTTTTCATAGTCATAGATACAAGGGTAAGCACATAAGTCACACATGTATTTCTCCATGTTTTGTTGTTTCAAACTTTATAATGCGTAATACAGTGTTTTCTTTGTAATCAATAATTTTCTGACTGTCCCTTTAAGCTGTGTTATTGGCATTCAAACAGTAATATGCCATCATGGATAATTGTTATGGTAATTTAGTTAGCGATTCGGGAAACAGTTTGGACATCACATCACAGAAACCAATCAATATCATGAACAAGGATAGGTATGTGATGATGTGGTTTTCACACACTTATAACCCACACTCTGCAAAGAATCTTCCTCCATGGACCCGGTCCCATAGAAGTCGATTATATACAGAGTGTGGTCCACAAGTGTATGAAAACCACATCATCACATACCTATCCATTACCCAAAAAAAATAATTTAAGATGGAAAAAAATACTTACTTCCTCTTCCTTCCCCTCTTCCCACGGGGCTGAGGCTCTGGGAGAGGCAACTGCCGACTCCGAAGAGTCCTCCTTGGAGCTGTTGTGGGAGGAGTGGAAGGAAGAGTACTGGGACGACCAAGGTGAGGAGTAGATGGCTGAGGAGGAGGAGGAGAAGATGGCTGAGGAGGAGGAGGAGAAGATGGCTGAGGAGGAGGAGGAGTAGATGGCTGAGGAGGAGGATGAGATGGGCCGGCAGGAGGAGATGGCCCAGCAGCAAGAGGCCCAGCAACAAGAGGCCCAGCAACAGGAGGTAGACCAGCATGCGCCTCCCGGAATAATGTGAACATTTCCTGATGAAGATTGAACATTCTTGTTTGTCCTTCTTGTATTGTATTCAGTATACTGATTATTTCGTTTTGGCCTTGAATTATTTGATTCTGCCCATCAAGTATTCTGCGTCGTCCTTCTATGTTTTCTATCCGGGAGGTACGCATCTGGTCTATGTACTCCAGTAGAACCCGCACCTCCGCTATTTCTTCTTGTTGTGCCTGTTGAACCCGTGCACGGCGGGGTGCCCGTGCACGGCGGAGTGCGGGTCTTTGAGGGACCTCGGGTTCCGCGGCTTCAGCGGCATCCTCCTGTGCTTCCGGGGCCTCTTGATCATCTCCCGTGCGCTGTTCGTCACGGGGGGCCTCTTCCCTCCGAAGTGGGAATTCCTCACCACCACTCTCATCCCGGGGAGATGCAGGAGGCTGTGCTGCCTCGTCCCCAGACTCTGTATATTAAAAAAAAAATAAAAAAAGAAATGTATATATTAGCATATTTGCAAATAAAGGTTTAAATGACTTAGCTTACGATACAATTACAAATGCAGAATCATTAATCCACTTTGAAATCTAACAAACAATCAATACGATTTCCGCTTTTTCTAAACAGTGTTTGTGATATCTGGTCAATGTGAATGTTTTTGCGTTTGTTTTCAGTCTGTTTAAATGCACACCTAACCTATAGCCTAGATACTGATGTAACCGCTAAGTAATAGAATGCGTGTAAACAGCGTAATAGCATTAATCTGATCCTTAACACATGAAACCCAATGTTTTATCTTTCATGATTTATAAGCATACATTTAGTATCAACTTTCGAATGTACTTTTGTTATCTAATTAGCTTCATTCTCTGGATATTCTTTGCTGAAAAGCATATCTAAATATGTTTATAAGATTCTGATTGTTAGCTGAATATAGCTGCCTCCTGTGATTGTTTCACCGTGTGCATGGCTATTTCTTCATTAAAATATATCTCAAGAATGAATCAAATTATGTAATATAAGTACATTTGAATGTTTTGTCAAATTGTATTCGCTACCTCAATCATGAAAGTAAATGTTTGCGTATAGTGTCCATTGAAATACATTCGTATGTGAAATTATTGTTCAATGAGCTTACCGTCAGATGAGAGTGGCAGGTTCCCGGTATCGATTCCTCCGATACCGACTACTTCCACCTCGGAGATGCTGGGCCGCAACATTTCCTCCCATCTGCAGTACTCCATTTCAAGGGCAGGGCCGCCACCGGTCCCTGCGGCATGTCGGGCCTCCAGGCTTAACTTTTTTTTAAGTTCAAGTTTACAGTCCCGGTACCGATGTTTGATGGAATCCATATCCCGGTTCCGGCAACCCACTGCATTGACTGCATTCCGAATCTCGTTCCAGAGCCTCCTCCTGTCAGTCGGGGTAGTCTTCTGGTGCTGCAGCATCCTATACCTGGCCATATAGGCCTCTACGAGGGCCTCCTTCTCCTCCATCGTAAACCTCGCCTCCCTAGTCGCCTTGGCCTTCCCCTGTGACGATGCCCTCTGTTTCCCGGACTGTGAAGCCCTACTCTGACCGCCACTGGGCCCAGCCACTTGGTCATCTTGAACCAAGTGGCTGGGTCCACCCACCGCTTCCACCCCCGCTTCCTGCCCCCCTTCCTGCCCCCCTTCCTGCCCTGTTCCTCTCCCCCTCCCTCTACCTGTCCCCTGCCTGGCCTCCATCTCCTCCCTAAACTAAACCCCAAATAATCAAAAAAAAGTGAGTGTGATGAAATGAAAGGGGGTCAAAATAAAGAACTAAAAAGACAAAAAAGGTGCTTAAAGTGTGAGGGATGTAAAAAAAAACAAAGAGGGTAAGGAGTATTTAAATAAACGAAAAGAATAAGACTAAAAGGAGGATATGTAAACTAAATGTAACTAGGGGATGGGTATGGGATGGGTATGGGGTATGGGATAAGAGTAAATGGGATGAAAGGGAATGGGACTACAAGGAATGGGGTATGGAGTGTAGTATGAGGGGGTAGGGGGTATGGAGTGTATGTAGTGTTATTGATAAGTGTATGTATGTATTGAATGTGTTTGCGTGTAAATGTGTTAAGTGTACAGATAAATCACTCGCTCGCTAACTAACACTACTTCTAATTCTCAATAACAAACACTCCCACTAACGCTCACTAACTACCACTAACTGACGCTCACACTAACAACTATCACTAATAACTCCCACTAACTCACTCACGCTCCCACTAACAGACTCTCTCCCACTCCCGCTAACTCCCACTAACTCACTCACTCTCTCACGCTAACACTACCAACTGACTATCTCACGCTAACACTACCAACTGACTCTCTCACGCTAACACTACCAACTGACTCTCTCACACTAACACTAACTCACTCTCAAAAAATCGCAAAATCTCTATTCTTAAATCTCCAAAGACCCACCAGCAACACAGTCAAAGAAGCCCTGCTTGTGTGGTGCTTATATACCCTGTGTAAATGTTTAATGATGTCCCAATTTCCATTGTAATTAGTGTTCAGGTGTGCTTTATTAGCAATTAATATTATTGCAATGTGTATTAGGTGTGTTAATTTGCGCATGCTCATTTTGAGTTGGTATTTGTGGAATGTGTAGAATGCGATGATGTCATAGTGGTCGTTTTCTCTAACATTGTCCAATAGTATTCTTTTTAAATGTGAATTTGCGATGGTGTGTTCTTCGTGAAGTGTTGTATATGTATGTTTTTCATAATATATAATGATATTGAATGCGATTTTTTTTTTAGTGTATGTATATATTTTTTAATCCTTGTTGTTATTGTGCGATTTTCCGCATCTTAAAGTATATGCGTATTCCCCGTATAAATAGTATTAAAACTTCCCCCGCTTGTGAATGTGTGATGCTTCATAGTTGCCAACTTTTAAAAAAAAATTCCAGGGACACTTTGCAGCAGAGCAAGCAAGCGGGTTACTGGAGTATTGGCAACCTACTGTTCAACTGCTCCGCCCACTCAGTTCTGCAATCAAAACACACCCATTTGAAAGTAATAGTATAATTTATACTTATCCATAGTTTATTATACAGATTACAGCACCAAGCTCTTACACCTACCCATTCTCTGGAACACATTCTGGGCATATGGTTATTTTTACAACACAGCATCAAAATTAGAAAGACAAATAATATGTGAACCCATTCAATAATAATAACAATATTCCATTAGGAATGAATTATATTTAAATAATATACTACATCTATTTATCATCTATCTAATTGTATATGTGTATGTGTGTGTGTATATATATATATATATATATATATATATATATATATATATATATATATATATATATATATGCAAACAACAAATGTTGTGCAAAAGAGATTTTCAGGGACATTTCCAGGGACAAAAAAAATCCAGGGACATACAACAAAATCCAGGGACTGTCCCTGGAAATCAGGGACTGTTGGCAACTATGGATGCTTGTGTGCTTTGTTGATTGATTGATGTTGTGACATTTGCGGCGTGTTATTGTTGTGCATGATGTGGTATGCGTCATATGACCGAGCTGTGCGTATTTCTCGCGAGATCGAGTGTTAGGTGAAAAAAGCTATTTTTTGCCTTTCCCATTGATCTCTATGGGAGACTGTCTAACGCGGGCAGGATTACGCGTGTGACATACACGCGTTAGGAGCATCGTTAGATGGTCTTATATTAACTCTAAATACCGGAGTCAAACAATGCCGTGCGTTAGACATAAAACACGCGTGGCGTTAACAGCCCATCTACCGCCGAACTCTAAATCTAGCCGATAGTAACTAATGTTGTTTTTAACTAAAAATGTGATTAAAAACAAAGCTTAATTTTAAGGCTTTGTCTTAGTATATAAAGTAAATTGGCACATGGAAAATCCTGCTATTAGTAACCAGCCCTCCGTAAAAAAAAAGTTTAGTTCTAAAAGGTGAAATAAGTCTGTTGTAAATGAAGGAGGTCACTTCTACGTATTTTAAGAGCTAACGACTTACTGGGCCCAGACTGATAAACATCAGGTAAGCAGAAGAGGGCTAAAAACACTGCAACCATAGGTGGCACCAAACACACAACAAGCTACTACTGATAGGCATCTGTCAGAAACCTTATGCCATGACAGTGTTGTTACCAGAATATACACAAATCTACCACCACAGCAAGGATGTCGCCATTTTAGAGTGACAACACCGAAAATGGGATTGGTTTTATGGTTAGCGTTGAGGATTTGGCTTTATGGTTTGGCAAAAGTTTTACTGGAGTTACAATTATGGATAAGGTTAACTCTTCAAATCCTTGAGAAGGCTGCAAAAACAAGAACCTTACAGTTGTGTTCGAGTTACTAGATGAGCACCTCTCACTTGTTTTGTGCTAATGACTTACCGGGTGTGAATTACCTGTTTTTGTTTCTCAATTTCAGCCTGCACTCTCTCAGCCTCTGCTTTCTGCACTGCTCGTTTCATCAAAGAGATGTCTGATCGCACGTCCTGATTTACATTCTGCATATAGAAGAGTCTTAAAGCCAAGTTCTCCACCTCTGTCTGCATAGAGGATACTAAAGGTAAAGAGGAACATAAGTATATAGCAGATGAGGTCACAATCTTCAAATTTAGACATCTTTTTTGACAGGATTTCTTCTAATTTATTTTTTTACTTTTTAATGCTATTTTAGAATTAAAAGCTAATATCACCATTCTGTTATTTATATCTTAATGACTGCAATAATTAAAGGGGCATTCTAATGTAAAAAAATAAAAATAAATACAAAGGGCCAGATTGCAAATGGCATGCTAACAGTTGAGTGCTATTGAGCGCGACTTCAGAGCTCTGGTTAACTGTTATGCTTGAATAAAAAGTGTCACAAAATACATAAAATACATTTAATAGTACAGTTACATTCATAATAATATTATCTAATAAAAAATATTTTTTCTTTCCTATGACATGGAGAGTCCACAATGTCATTCCAATTACTAGTGGGATATTCAACTCCTGGCCAGCAGGAGGAGGCAAAGAGCACCCCAGCAAAGCTGTTAAGTGTAACTTCCCTTACCCATAATCCCCAGTCATTCTCTATGCCTCTGTCAATGGAGGATGTGCGAAGTTGGTGTCTGAAGATTTTAATCCTTTTATGGGTACTTTTCCCTGCAAGCAAGGATTGGGGACTAGCTGTGTCCACGTCAATCTCTTGAGTAAGAGTAGTGGTGGCTTTTAGCAGTTAAAATGCGGCGAGGATGTCTTTGCTTTACTTCTTTTTTTTTTAAATAAATCTTTTATTGAGATTCTTGAGAAAAAAAAAACCAGTACAATATATACATCCGATCCAAAATATACAATCCTATGTCACATATCACTCTGCATAGTTACCAGTGCATCAGCTTGTCTTAACATTTAAATGCTGAGATTCGTTACATATTACAAGATCAACTAACATGAGAATCTCTCATTTTCAGTTACAGTTCTTGAAAATTTAAGAAATATAGTAGAACAGTGGTTAATGTGATGGTTACATAACAACCAACCGATATAGGAAAAACTTGTTTTGTTCCTAGTATAACCATAACATAGGTAAGAGATAGGTAAGAGTAATATCCAGACTTGTATGCAACACATTGAAGCACATCATGGCATTCAGGGCTTTACATGTTTGGTCATCAAGCACCTTAAGTCACTTCTCTCCCCAAAAAAAGGGGGGAGAAGAGAAGGAAGAGAGGGACAAAAAGGAAAGGAAGGGATCCCTTTTCCATATAGCTTAATCACCTATTAAGGAGAGTTCTACAACTCTGTTGTGATTATAGAGGTCTGATGTAGGTCTAGTTTATTCGATATTTTAAAGGCATAGGTTTCCATTTCTCTAATATAATCCATGATGGCTATGACTTTGGGAAGGGCAGGAGGTGACGGCTGCTTCCAGTCTCTCGCCACTGCTAATTGTTGTGGCCATGAGTAGGTAAATTGAAGAAGAAAAAAAGGGCGCCTCCTAGTGTAGCCAATGGGTTGTGATATGAAGTACAATTTAAAGTAATATACACACAATATGAGAAGGCAAAGGTAATGCCTAGGGAAACGTTCTGGGAACTTGTCAGTATCCCGGCAGACTGTGCACAGAGATGGGCAGCTCCTCCTGGAATCAGTGCAAGATTCAACAATCTAAAATGTGGAGAAAACAAGGGCGACTCCTAGTGCAGAGCAATAAGGTATTTAGACCCCGTATCCAAATCCCAGGTATAAGGGTACTCACAATTAGTAGCGCACCAAATGGTGCAAATGACACATACTAGGCTATTATAGTGGCCCAGTTCACATAAACATCAGGATCCCAGATGGAAAAGGTCCCAATTAATCCTTAGTGAATGGCCGTATAAAAAGAGACTCAAAAAAGTGCTTAAAAAATAAAGACTTTATACGATATATTAAAAAAGAGCAATACAATAAATTGTAGTACAATAGTTAAAAACAAACAGTATTATATGCTACGTGTTTCTCGGCGTCTACCGCGCCGTTTCCTCAGGCTGGTTGCATTGGTAGACTAATATGGAGGATCTGTAGGATGTTAAAGATCGTTCTCCTCAATCCCTTAATTTTAGGACACTCCCACCAAATGTGTACAGGCATGCCTAGGTTACCACATTCTCTCCAGCATAGCGGCAAAATTTTGTAGTACTTGTGTAACGTGGTAGGAACCAAGTGCCATTGCACTGTAAGCTTATAATAGAGCTCCCACAAGGTAGCGCAATGTAGGTATGTTTTGGCCACCACCAGCTCTCTGTGCCATTCGGATACATCTGTGACTATGTGAATCTCTTTCTCCCATGTTAAATATTAACTGTGTTTGGTGGGTGTTGTGGGGGTGATTAATACATGATAATGAAAAGAAAGTGATCCCTTAAGAGGTTTCCCCAAATCCCACCTAGATTCCCACGTAGTTCTTGGTCTAGGAACAATTTTTCCCATTCCCCAAGATGACAGCAGGCTTGTAAGACGGAGATACTCAAAGCGTAACGTAGTGGGAAGGCCAAATTGTTCTCTAGCTATTGTGAAGTCCATTAGCCTATTATCTCTATATAAGTTGATGACAAAGAGGGCTGCGGCTGTATCCCATTTAGAGATATGGGTCTCAGATAGGGACACCAGTAGTGTATAAAGTTTAAAGAGAGGGGAAGGGTGGGGGGCTAAATTTGATATCGCTCTTTTAGACTCCCAATGTTTAAGAGCATCAAGGATGAGAGGGTGGTTGATAAGAAGTTTACTTCTCAGATAAGGGGGGATCCATGGAAGGTCAGATAATGCAATACCCTTGGGCAGCATGTCCTGCTCGACTTCCTGCAAGCGAAAACTGGTTGCCGGCACAGACCAGTTCATAAGCTGTGAAAGTCTAGCGGCATTGTAATATAATATCACAGTAGGAAACGCAAGTCCTCCCAAGTGGATAGGTTTTTGCATAATTATTCCATTAGTGCGTTGTCTCCTACCTGCCCACACATACGCTGATATCATACTCTGGAGTTTATTTAAGAGGGCTCTAGGGACTGTGAGAGGAAGGCACCTGAAGTCTTTGCTTTACTTTTAACACTTTGCTACCCCTTTGTAGAAAGCCAGAGTTGGTTACTCTGTTCTTTCTTTTCCTTTAGGTTCATGACAGGGAGCAGGCCACACCTAAGGATCAGCATCTATCATGCAGTTGGATCTAAGGTAAGTGACTTTGCCTTCTAGGTACAGAAGGACAGCAGCACTTAAGAGGTTAAACCTCCTTTTCAGATCCTTTTTTCTGGGACATAATAATCCTTTTTTAAGGATTCATATGGGGACAATATATTTGGCACACTTAATATGAGACAATATTTGGCACACTTAATTCAGTAATGAGACTTGACATTTGGCTAAGGGATGTAAGGGGTTAATGGTAAAGGATATCCTTTATTATTTAACCTGTGGCTATGTATTGAGGCTATGGGCTATTAAGGGCTTATTTGTGTATTAAATGGAAGAGCCTTTTTTAACTGTCTATCACTTCATACATTTTTTCACTTAGAAGAAATATTGCGCAGTTTATTTTAGCCCGGTCACGTGATGCTTCCGGTTTAGCACTTCCGGTTTAGCGGAGCGGTGCCGTTGAGACCACAGTAAGCATTTGCTACGGAGGAGAGGATCTCCAGCTCTTCTTGTGTCAGCTTTATTTACATCTACCCGAATCGTTTAAGAGGAGAGGATCTTTTCAAGGAGTCTGTTTTTTCCTCTTACTAGTGTGGTATTTCTTTTGGTGGTAGGAGCCTCAGGCTATCTGAGGTTGTTTCTAAAAGCTAACTTCTATGGTTATTATTATTAACATTTGATATTTAACTTTCATTGATAATTATTTGAATTTAAAATTGCTTAATTTTATTTTTAATTTTTTTAATTTTGCAATTACTTGTGGTACTTGTTACCTCATAGCCATGGACCAACAGGATCAGTCCATCTCTATGGATAAATGTTTACTTTGTTTAGAGGCTCAAATTGTTCTGCCTATGCAATTTTGCTCCTCTTGTTTAACCAAGACTTTAAAATTTAAGGACAAATTACTCCCTTCTGAGCCTACTGTCTCTCAGGATAATGCTGTGTGTGACATGCTTCAGCTTTCTACTCAAACGTCCCAAGCCTTGTTTCTCATACTATGCCTTCTGTGTCCTCTCATCCACCTGGAGGTGTTTATTTACCTGGGGATTTAGCCGCTCAGATTTCGTCTGCAGTAACAGCGGCTTTATCAGCTTTCCCTTCATTGGGTAAGCATAAGAGAAAATCTAAACATCTGCCTGATAGTAAGACTTCTGACTCTAGGTCTGCATTAGCCAATCATTCTTAGATGTCTGATGAGGAGCATACTTCAGTAGCTTCTGAAGGTGAGATCTCACTCTGACTCTGACACTTCAGCAGAAAAATCTTCAGAAACTGAAGAGGTTAATATTAGATTTAAGCTTGAACACCTCCAGTTACTACTGAAAGAGGTTCTAGCTACTTTAGACGACTCTGAACCTTCAGTTGCTGTCAACCCCACGAAGTCTTCTAAATTGGATAGAGTTTATGATTCCCCATCTTCTGAGGAGGTTTTTTCTGTCCCAAGGAAGATGTCTGAAACTATTGCTCAGGAATGGGATAAGCCAGGGGTTCTTTTTTCCCCTTCCCCTGTTTTTAAGAAGATGTTTCCTGTTGCTGATTCTATTCGTGACTCATGGCGCACTGTTCCTAAACTAGAAGGAGCAATTTCTACTCTTGCCAAGAGACCTACTATTCCTATAGAGCAGAGCTTTCCAAACTTTTCATGTTGGTGACACACTTTTTAGACCTACATCATTTCGCGACACAGTAATTAATTCAGTTGTACTAGCAAAAAGGAGATTAAACTAACTTGTTTTAAGAGATACGGACACATACATAAATTATATAATAATGAAATTTACAAGTAACAGTATGTATGTGCAAGAATTAAAAAAAGTTTAATAACACCAATAGCTACTTACTATTTTAATGTGATGTATGAGGTTGATGGGATGAACACAGTTTCGGAATATTTGGTGGAATATTAGATAAAGATACCCACATTTCATCATCAAGCATTTTTAAGTTTCCACTTCCTATCCATATATCAAGAGCTAGAGCAGCAATGCACTACTGGGAGCTAGCTGCAAAAAAAATCCACTGACTTCTGACTTCAGCTCAGCGTTTAAGCTGCCGCCCTCTGAGCTCGGTGAGTCCGATTGACTACTGCCCACACTGCAAACACACTGCTGTCCCACTCAATGACTATACAATGACTATACAATGACTATACATGCAGTCACATGCCAATTAAGGAGACAACACATGCAGTCAGGAGTCAATGTGCCGCCAAAGCCGCCAATGGGAATAGTTTCAGTTCCCACTGAGCTGCGCCAATTGGTTAAGATGATCTGTGACCCACAAGGTATCAATCACGTGTCAACCATGTGATATGCGTAGCAGGCAGGCGGAAAGTCAGAAACCAAAAAAAATTAATTGAAAAAAATTTGTGCTGAAGCAGGAACACACCTACACACTGCTGCCGACACACTAGTGTGTCCCGACACACAGTTTGGAAAGCACTGCTATAGAGGATAGTTGCTCTTTTAAAGGGACACTGTACCCAATTTTTTTCTTTTGTAATTCAGAAAGAGCATGCAATTTTAAGCAACTTTCTAATTTACTCCTATTATCAATTTTTCTTCGTTCTCTTGCTATCATTATTTGAAAAAGAAGGCATCTAAGCTTTTTTTTGTTTCAGTACTCTGGACAGCACTTTTTTATTGGTGGATGGATTTATCCACCAATCAGCAAGGACAACCCAGGTTGTTCACCAAAAATGGTCCGGCATCTAAACTTACATTCTTGCATTTCAAATAAAGATACCAAGAGAATGAAAAAAATTTTTATAATAGGAGTAAATTAGAAAGTTGCTTAAAATTTCATGCTCAATTTGAATCGCGAAAGAAAAATTTTGGGTACAGTGTCCCTTTAAGGATCCAATGGATTAGAAGCTAGAGGCTTACTTAAAAAAGATGTACATACATCAAGGATTACAGTGGCAACCTGCGGCAAATATTGCCACAGTTGCAGGTGCAGCATCTTATTGGTGCGATGCCTTGTCCGATCTTATTTCAGAGGAAACTACGGTAGAGGAGATACAAGATGAGATCAAAGCCCTTAAACTGGCCAATACTTTCATTTGTGATGCAAACATGCAGATAATTAGACTGGGAACTAGCTAGCTAGCTAGCTTCACTGTACTAGCACGCCGAGCTCTGTGGTTAAAATCTTAGTCGGCTGATGTTTCTTCAAAGGCCAAGCTCTTGGCTTTACCTTATAAGGGTAAGACTCTGTTTGGACCTGGTCTCGCAGAGATCATTTCTGAGATTACAGGTGGAAAGGGATCTTTCCTTCTTCAGGACAAGAAGAATAGACCTAAAGGTCGGCAACTTTCCTTTCGCAACTTTAAGGGACAGAAGTCCTCACCTTCCTCTTCCAAACCTGACCAATCCAGGTCCCCTTCGAAATCCAGTTAGCCCTGGAATAAGGGAAAACAAAACAAGAAGCCTTCCGCTGACTCTAAATCAGCATGAAGGGTCTGCCCCGATCCAAATTTGAATCAGGTGGGGGGCAGGCTTTCTCTTTTTCGACAGGCTTGGATAAGCAATGTCCCAGATCCATGGGCTGTGAACATAGTATCCCCGGGTTACAGGATAGGATTCAAGTCTTGCCCTCCAAGGGGCAGATTTCTCCTGTCAAGATTTTCCTCAAACCAGGTAAAGAAGGAGGCCTTCTTAAATAGCGTAAAGGACCTATCCTCCCTGGGTGTCATAGCACCAGTTCCTCTAAGGGAACAAGGTCTAGGATTCTATTCAAATCTATTTGTGGATCCCAAAAAGGAAGGAGCTTTCATCCCATCCTAGATATCAAGTGTCTTAACAAATTCCTCAGGGTTCCGTCCTTCAAGATGGAAACTATTCGTTCCATTCTTCCATTGGTCCAGGAGGGTCAGTTCATGATGACCAAAGACCTGAAGGACGCGTGCCTACATGTCCACATTCACAGGGATCATCACCAGTTTCTCAGATTTGCTTTTCTGGACAAGCATTTCCAGTTTGTTGCCCTTCCGTGTGGTCTGGCCATGGCTTCCAGAATATTCACAAAGGTTCTGGGAGCGTTATAGGCAGTAATCATATCCCAGGGAATTGCTGTGGTGCCTTATCTAGACGACATTCTGGTTCAGGTGTCATCTTTTTAACTAGCCCAATCTCATACAGAGATGCTGTTGTCTTTTCTACGTTCCCACGGATGGAAGGTGAATTTGGAAAAGAGTTCTCTAATCCCATCTACCAAAGTGTTTCCTAGGGACAATACTAGATTCCCTGTCTATGAAAATTTTCCTGATGGAGGTCAGAAAATCTAAACTTCTTGCTTCCTGCCTTTCTCTCCAGTCTGCCTTTCATCCATCAGTGGCTCAATGCATGGAGGTGATTGGTCTGATGGTGGTATCCATGGACATCATTCCTTTTGCTCGGTTCCATCTGCGACCACTGCTTTGTATGCTCTGTCAATGGAACGGAGACCATTCAGATTTATCACAGAGAATAAATCTTGACCCTCTAACAAGAGACTCTCTCTTGTGGTGGATGTCACAGGAACATCTGTCTCGGGCACTTGCTTTTTGAGACCTTCCTGGGAGATTGTGACTACGGATGCCAGCTTGTCAGGCTGGGGAGCTGTTTGGGGTTCTCTGAAGGCTCAGGGCCTGTGGTCTTGGGAAGAGTCCTCTCTTCTCATAAACACCTTGGAGTTGAGAGCTATCTTCAATGCCCTATCAGCATGGTCTCAACTGTCTTTAGTCCGGTTTATCAGATTCGAGTCGGACAACATCACCTCAGTGGCTTGCATCAACCACCACTCGGAGTTCCTTGGCATGAAGGAAGTGACTCGCATTCTGCAGTGGGCGGAACCCACGATCTGTCTTCTATCTGCCTTCCACATCCCAGGAGTGGACAACTGGAAGGCAGATTTTCTGAGCAGACAGACCTTTCATCTCGGGGAGTGGGCTCTCCATCCGGAAGTGTTCTCTCAGATAACCCTCAGGTGGGAGGTTCCAGAGTTGGATCTGATGGTGTCCCGCCAAAACGCCAAGGTTCGAAAGTACGGTTCGAGGTCAAGAGATCCTCAAGCCGCTCTGATAGATGCTCTAGCGGTTCCTTAGAGGTTTTCTCTGGCATATCTGTTTCCTCCGTTTGCTCTCCTTTCACAAGTCATTGCTCGTATCAAACAGGAGAGAGCATCGGTGATCCTAATAGCTCCTGCATGGCCGCACAGGATCTGGTTTGCAGATCTGGTAAGGATGTCATCTCTACCTCCTTGGAGGTTACCTCAGAGGAAGGACCTTCTAATTAAGGGTCATTTCCTCCATCCAAACATAGATTCTCTGAAGTTGACTGCTCTGAGATTTAACACCTAGTTCTGTCTAGACATGGTTTTTCTGAAGCGGTCATTGAAACTATGCTTCAGGCTCGCAAACCTGTCACTCGCAAGATTTATCATAAGATATTGCGTAAATATCTTTATTGGTGCGAATCTAAGGGGTTCTCCTGGAGCCGGGTGAGGATTCCCCAGATTTTGTCATTTCTTCAAGATGGCCTGGAGAAGGGTCTATCGGTTAGTACTCTAAAGGGTCATATTTCTGCAGTATCTATCCTTTTGCACAAACGTCTGGCAGACTTACCAGATATTCAAGCCTTTGTTCAGGCCCTGGTTAAAATCAGGCCTGTGTTTAAACCTGTTGCTCCCCCGTGGAGCCTTAATCTAGTTCTTAAAGTTATCTTGGAAGGTTTTGTTTCTTGTTGCAATTTCTTCTGCTTGCAGAGTGTCTGAGCTTTCAGCTCTGCAGTGTGATTCCCCGTACCTTATTTTTCATGCTAATAAGGCGGTCCTTTGTTCTAAATTGGGTTTTCTCCCTAAGGTGGTGTCAGATCGAAACATTAATCAGGAAATTGTAGTTCCTTCTTTTAGTCCTAATCCTTCTTCTCATAAGGAACGTCTTTTGCATAACTTGGATGTTGTGCGGGCTCTAAAATTTTACTTGCAATTTACTAAAGATTTTCGGCAATCTTCTGCCCTGTTTGTTCTTTTCTCTGGAAAGCGTAAGGGTCAGAAGGCCACTTCTACTACTCTGTCTCTCTGGTTGAGAAGTTTGATTTGTTTGGCTTATGAGACTGCAGCAGCCTCCTGAGAGAATTATGGATCATTCCACTAGGGCTGTCTCCTCTTCTTGGGCATTCAAAAATGAAGCTTCTGTGGAACACATTTGTAGGGCGGCAACATGGTCCTCTCTGCATACTTTTTTCCAAATTCTACAAATTTGATACTTTTGCCTCGGCCGAGGCTTCTTTTGGGAGAAGGCTTCTTCAAGCAGTGGTGCCTTCTGTTTAGGTCCTCCTGTCTTTTTCTCCCTCCCTGTTCATTCCGTGTCCTCTAGCTTGGGTATTGGTTTCCACTAGTAATTGGGATTACGTGGTGGACTCTCCATGTCATAGGAAAGAAAACAAAATTTATGCTTACCTGATAAATGTCTTTCTTTCCGGACATGGAGAGTCCATGACCCCGCCTTCTTTTTAATTATAATTTGGCAGTTTTTTTGAGAAAACCTCAGGCACCTTTTCACCCTTGTGTTTCTTCTTTTTCTATTTTCCTTCGGCTGAGTGACTGGGGATTATGGGTAAGCGAAATTACACTTAAAAGCTTTGCTGGGATGCTCTTTGCCTCCTCCTGCTGGCCAGGAGTTGAATATCCCACTAGTAATTGGAATGATGTTGTGGACTCTCCATGACCGGAAAGAAAGAAATTTATCAAGTAAGCATACATTTTTTTTTAAATTGTATAAAAAAGTTATAAGGGCTCAAAGATATGAGGTCGCAGGTGTTATGACATATGTACACATATAAACACATAAATACATATAAGTGCATTGGAGCCTTTTGCAGTCAAGTAGATGAAAATATGTAAAAGCATTGTTCTTCATTATAGACTTTAAACATTAACTAGCACCATAAAAAAGGGGGTGCAATTCAACATATAGGGCTAGATTTCAAGTGGGGTGAAAAAATATTAGAGCTATTGAGCAGTAACACTGCTCAAGTTAAATCAATAGCGCTCCTCTTCTTGCGCTCATATTACAAGTGGAAAGTTATTGTTCAAGAGAAAGCCTCAGGCACGCTAATACCTGGAAGTCTCAGAGTGCGGCTGCAGTTAGACTTATATGGGGAGTGCTACAAAATCCTGTTCTGAATTTTGCTTGCTCACTAACCTGAAGGTGCGCTAGTCCAACTTGACTAAATATATTTAAACAAAAAAATCCTTTTAAGTGAAGAACAATGCTATTAAAAGTATTTATATTTTAATGGGATATGGTATATGTCAAAGTGTTTGACAGGGAAGGGCTCTAAGGTATCAAGCTAAGTATTATAGCACTGTTATGCTTTGAGCTTGAGTGTGACACTTAACTCACAACTTGTAACATGAGTGCTAAACATTCTCTGGTAATTCTGTATTACCATGGACATGTAATACCAGACAACCAGCTAATTTTAGCGTGCCCCCACAATATTGATAAGGCACCCTGTACTACCAGTTGCACGCCAATTGTTATCTAGGCCATAGTGGGTTAAAGCTTTTAAGAGTATAGATATCTTGATTACAGATATTTGATACAAAACCTCTAGATGTAATAAGAGATTTTTGTAAACCACAGGGAATTCAAATATCTGACGTCAGAAATCATCTCTAGGGACAGAGAAAATATAGTTTTAACCCTTACATTCACTTGGTTCTAACCCTTACACACACATCACTGTTAGGGCTCATTTAAAGATTAAAGGGATATAAAAGGTTTTTGTTGTTGTTTTTTTTATATTATATATATGTTATATACTGAATAAAACTACATTCTCTTGTTGTGTTTGTAAAGACAGGAAGCTGGGCAAACATTTATTTCTATTTAGTTTCATTATCAATAGCTTTAATTTAACCGCTACTTTTTTCATGAAAAAAATATATGTCCCTTTAAAACTCAGATTCCATCCCTATCCCACAATGAAAAGTAGGCCCTATATGTAACACAGGTTATACAGTATGTATTGTGTGTGGCCATTCCTTCCATCTCAGCAAATATTTTTCCATTTTATAATTAAAGGGACATAATACTCATATGCTAAATCACTTGAAACTGATGCAGTATAACTGTAAAAAGCTGACAGGAAAATATCACCTGAGCATCTCTATGTAAAAAAGGAAGATATTTTACCTCACAATTTCCTCAGCTCAGCAGAGTAAGTTCTGTGTAAAAAGTTATACTCAACTGCTGCTCAGCTGCAGGTAAAAAAAAGAAAAGAATAAATGAACAGCAGCCAATCAGCATCAGCAGTGCTGAGGTCATGAACTTTTTTACTGTGATCTCATGAGATTTCATTGTAAACTTCCTTACGCTGAATAGGGAAATAAGATGAGAGTGCACATAAGCTCGCTCCTTCCGCTGTCCCAGGACAGACATACTAATTTGCTGCTTAGAAGTCCTTTACAATGGGATGTGGCTACTGAGAGACTTTTGAGGTAAAATATCTTTCTTTTTTACATAGATATGTTCAGGTGATATTTTCTAGTCAGCTTTTTACAGTTATACTGCATCACTTTCAAGTGTTTCAACATTTGGGTATCATGGCCCTTTAAGCAATGGTACGTGGACACTATACTATAATAGAAAGAGGTTTCTAGTTTTATTCTTTATTTTAGCGAGATGGAAAAAGGATTTAGCATGGTACTGGTTGATAAGATTATTATAACCAGATACAAGATGTCAAATTAATAAAATAGTAAAATATGTAATGTTCTTGATGATTTTGGGTGGTAAGTGGGAGAGAGAACAAGTTTAGTTGAAAAAAGCTGTTTCTGACCTTTCTTGCGTTCTTCGTTTGTTATCTGGTGAGTGTTCTTGTACAAATTTCGGATTTTTTCCAGCTCCTCCTCTTTCTGCCGGCGCACCACAGAGACCTGGGAGTGTTTATCTTGATGTTTCTCCAGCCCCATCTGCAAACGTGCAAGTTCCTGTTGTATTCCATACAGGATCACACCAAGTTCCTCTCGTTCCGTTTTATTTTTTTTAAAGGAAGAATTCTGTAAAAAGGCCACATTACAGAGTTAGAGTAGTATTCCAAAACTTACCTGCAATTTAATTATTCCTCAAAAAAACCTCAGCCGTGAACTCAAGTGATTTCCTGCAAAAATAGATACATTGTAATGGTGAATTTTGTAAAAAAAATCATTAGATAAATTATCTATACCCCTAATTGTTAAGGTACGTATTAAACCGTGGGGTATAAAGTGCTGAAAGGATGCAGAAATATACAGAGTGTATCACGTTTCTGATCACAGAGGCATCTGCATCAGAAATAGGGCCTGATTTTCAAAAACTCGCCGGCATAGAGAGAAATTATCAGATTATTTTACTGTAAAGTAAGTGTTTCTCCTTAGCATAAAGAATATTACTGAAGTATTCTTCATAAGATACACAGTTCCCAAAGCAAAAATTAGAGAGCTTTAGAGAATTAGGCCCATAGTCTCTGTTCATGGTCCTGTTAGTGCTGACAAAGAGCCCCCCCCCCCCCCATGGTCTGGAAGATTCATCTTACACACCGGTAAGCAGTACACCTGCTGTTCTATATATACCATTTCACGTAGTTCCATATCCAGATTGTTTAACTGTTTGCTGAGGTAGTTCTTGAGAGCAGTCTGGAATCTGTTCATCAAAGGCTGGCAAGAAAAAAACAATTATGTTTGGTTAAATGTGTTAACCAAAGTTAAGGGCAATTGATAGGATGTAAAAGACCTATGTGATCAGATAAAAAGCTTTAGTGACAGTGATTAAAGATCTCTTGTATGTGGTAAAGCAATCATAGTGCTTCTTCCCTTCAGGAAGTAGTGTCAGGAAGCAGAGATGCAGAAAGAAAGAAACTCTCAGTCTTTGGATAGAACCCTTTGTTGGAATTCTTACATGATCAGGATCAAGCACCACCAGATCTGACTCTTCCTCAAAGTCACCATCACCCCCCTCTGATCTGGCTTCTTGCTCTTGATTCTCATCATCGCTGTCACCCAGCTGCTGGCTGAACTGATGGAGAGCTGAGTATGGGGAAGAGGTCACAACTCCTGTGTCACCTGAACCCAAAACAGATAAAGTAAACTTAATGTGAGATAACATGTAGTAGACAGAGAGGGAAAGATGCATCATCACATAATAATAGTTGTATGTTGACATTATATGTATAGAAAAGCTAACAGAGGGTCCTGTTACCTGAAGCTGCAATATTTTCCATGCTTTGGGTCTGTAAGGACCTCCGACTGCTGGCCCTTGAAGAGGTGGGACGCATACTCTGATTACTGCTAACCATGTCACTTAGCTGTGGAGAAATAGGCGTCTCTCTGGTTGAACTAGCTTTCTTAGGGGAAGTATAACCAGCAGGTTCCTAATATAAATAAACACAGAAAAAAAATAATGTTGTGCATAGCACCAATAGAATCCCACTGAAAACATATTGAGATGTAAATAATGGTCACAGAAAGTGTAATCAGCAATACACATATTAAACCCTAGAGGGCACCATTGTAAGCCAAATGCTCTTATACTTTTTGATCTTGTTAAGATTAAGGGCACTTAAAGCAAATTGTATACATAATATGCACACAATATTAACATTGTTTTGGTACTTTATTGAATATAAAACTCACAGGACAAGAATACTGTATATACACTTACTGGTTCTTCTGCAGTCCCAGTGATGGAGTCTGGAGAGCCTGCCCCTTGTGCAGACTCCTCTCCTTCAGATTCCCCCTCTGCGTGTTCCAATAGATCTTCCTAAATTAAGAAACACAATAGCATTTTCCTTTGAAATCTAGATTATTATTATTAGAAATTTAAATACAATTAAAAAAAAACCCACTTAGGTTTGAAAAAATGTTATCCTGAGTTCAGGAAGTACACACAATAGCTGAGATGTGAAGAGCTTTACAAAGAGGTGGCTTTTATCAATCATTAAAGGGACATCAAAGTAATGTATTTCTTTGTTGCATTTTTACAAATTATTACAGTGTTTGTTTTCTGTAACACGTTACTGTTGTGTTCTGAGAAAAACAAAAGATAGTTTTTATGCTTGTGAGGTATGTTTTCTGTCCACCAATGAAGCAGAGGGAATTCTCTTTATGGCCAGTGCGTAAACAGCCTTGTGGAACTCAGACATACCCTTACTATTAGCTTCAAACCACAATCAGCTTTAAATGGATAATGTGATAAGAGTTATTTGAATTGCATGTAGTGGCAGAAACACCCTTTCAAATGGACTGGGCACTCGCTCTCTAGTTCATCCTGCATTAGGAAGTTGATTTCTGCTGCTGCCTCTTGTAAACATAGCAGCAGAAATCAGCTGCAGAAATTTGATAGAGAATAGTGCAGTATACATATTTTCAATTTAGGCAGAGGATTGAACTGTCAAATGCAGCCATTTCAAATGACAAAATAAAGGGAAATGAGCTGTTTGTAAACAAAAGTAAAATGTAATTGTCACATTCACAGGTACTCCTTGTGCTGCTGATGAGTGTGGTGACATAACTTTAGCAATTTATCCCTGCAATATTCAGATAGACACTTTTTAAACCCAACTGTTTAAAATAACAGGCCTAGTTCATGTAAGAAAGCCTTCAAACCCCCACCCCGATACACATTTGTTATCTAGACAAGGCTTTCAGCCTAGTCCAAGTATACTAACATATAGCCTTTGAATGGCATATAATAGGTCACACCCTACCCTAGTAAACACATTAGAGAATTTTGCTAAGTATTCTACCTTCTTTTCTTGGGATAAATTCTCTGTGATTTTTATATGAAGTTATTGGTGTTGAACAAATAGTGGTTATGATAGGGTTGCCCTATCTATCTATCTATCTATCTATCTATATACACACACACACACAGCAAAACTCATTTGAGTTATAGTGGAGATAAAACCATGATATTAAAATACTCTGTTACATAAAAGTAAAAGATATATAATTATTGTATAAAGGATTTGCAAATCTAGACAAGTATCCCCGCTTTCTTACCCCCAGAAGTACTCTGTATACATTGTTACCAATACACCAGGGGAGTTTGTGTGAGATATGTAAATTAGATACACAATATCTGACAGTTTTTGCTTCCAAGTACGGTTTTAAACACAGAAATCCCCTTTATCGGGTAGGATGCAGCAAGATAAACCACTTCTGTACAGCCATTTTGACTTTTTTTGACTCATCAGCAGAAGGTAGGTTTAAAGGAATAGTCTAGTCAAAATTAAACTTTGT
The DNA here is from genome assembly GCF_027579735.1 of Bombina bombina. Classification (NCBI taxonomy): domain Eukaryota; kingdom Metazoa; phylum Chordata; class Amphibia; order Anura; family Bombinatoridae; genus Bombina; species Bombina bombina. The sequence continues at coordinate 1,462,253,747 of NC_069499.1, read as the reverse complement.
GATCCAGACAGAGCATGCCATTTTAAGCAATTTTCTAATATTCTCCTATTATCAATTTTTCTTTGTTCTCTTGATATCTTTATTTGAAAAAGCAAGAATGTAAGCTTAGAAGCTGGCCCATTTTTTATTCAGCACCTGGGTAGCGCTTGCTGATTCGTGGCTAAAAAAAGTTTCATTTTGACTAAACTATTCCTTTAAGTTGCTGCTTGGTGAAGCTTTTTTCCTGAGAAAATTGCACTACTGTGTTTGTGTGATTGTGATTGCTGTGTTTAAAACATAGTAAATAGGCCAGGCGGCACTCTTTGGATTTTAATATCATCACACCTTTATTGTGACGTTTCGGAGTTAAACGCCCCTTCCTCAGACTTTTGCCAGCACCCTGGATTTAAAAATTTAGAGTGAGACTGCCCTTCTGTGGAAATGTATATACACAAACACACACACCTGTATATATTCATTGTATCCCAGTGTATATAATTTGATTCTTAAAACTCTCTGCACATAATGGAGACCTTTCAGTGTTTTATCACGTTAGCTGTTGATGTTTTAGTGGTTTTATGGGTCTCGTTGCTGAGGTGAGATCATCTTTTGAATTTCATAGAGGCTCATGTCACCCAGGGCCGCCACTAGAAAACGTATATGCACTTTATTCTTAAGTGTAGACAAACTTGGAAATGTTGTAAAGGTAGTAACACACAAACACAGAACTCAGTAGTAAGGTCAAAATGTCCTAAGGAACAGACAATGGACACACACACAAACTCAAACACAAACTTGCACATACACCCAAGGAAACACCCACAGAGACAGTCTCAGAAAACACACAAAGACATACACACTCACAGACACCCACAGAAAACACACACACACAGAGACACTAACAGAAAACACACACAGACTTACATATACACACACACCCTCACAGAGACATCCACAGAAAATGCACAAAGACAGAAATAAACCCTCACAGGGAGACCCACAGAAAAGAAATACTGTACATACACACTCATAGAGACACCAACAAAGACATAAACACAGACACTCACAGCAACACTCACAGGAGGTAAAATGTCTGCACATTGTCATCCCCTAAATCAACAGTGTGTGACATGCATGATAACAAAATAGCAGAAATGAAGAGATCACTTTTTAAAGAATCATATTGTAAATGAGCAAAGAAAAATAGTTCTGTTAATTCAAAATTGTACATTATTGATCTGTCAGAATGGGTAGATTAAGAAAAGTACTTTTGAAAGGTTGACATACTGTATGTTTGGGGTTCCCCTTTTTCCCCAACCAAGAGCACCACTTCAAATCTGCCAGCTGTACTTATGGATTTTGAAAATGCGGTACTCTATATCGTCTTGGTGGAACTATAAGCTGTGGTACTCAGTCTCATACAATTAGATCTGGTTAAATGCAGGATTTAGGCTTGTTTATATGTATTTAAAAATTAAATCAGCTGTAGTGTAAACTGAACAGTGTTAAAGGGACAGTCTAGGCCAAAATAAACTTTCATGATTCAGATAGGGCATGTAATTTTAAACAATTTTCCAATTTACTTTTATCACCAATTTTGCTTTGTTCTCTTGGTATTCTTAGTTGAAAGCTTAACCTATGAGGTTCATATGCTAATTTCTTAGACCTTGAAGGCCACCTCTTTTCAGAATGCTTTTTAACAGTTTTTCACCACTAGAGGGTGTTAGTTCATGTGTTTCATATAGATTACACTGTGCTCGTGCAAGTGAAGTTATCTGGGAGCAGACACTGATTGGCTAAACTGCAAGTCTGTCAAAAGAACTGAAATAAAGGGGCAGTTTGCAGAGGCTTAGATACAAGATAATCACAGAGGTAAAAAGTATATTAATATAACTGTGTTGGTTATGCAAAACTGGGGAATGGGTAATAAAGGGATTATCTATCTTTTAAAACAATAACAATTCTGGTGTAGACTGTCCCTTTAAGTTAACCTGCCTCATTTCAAACACTGAGCAATCTTAGCCTGAGAGTATAACATTTTATGCAGATGTAAAAATCTTAGATAAAATGCCTCCTGGCATCTGGAAAATCCTTGCATAAAGGGTCAGTAAACTGGAATGTAATTAAAATATATTTATAAATTAAAAAAATCATATCTGTAAAAAGGGCACCTACCATTTGTGTATTGAGGAGGAAACATTTCTGCATGGTTTTAAATATAGAATTTCTACAGCATTGTCAAATAATCATAAAATACACTGCTGCATATTGCTTAAAATTTTTTTTATGGACCCCTGACCCCACCATACAACTACCACACTGAAGTTACAATCCGAAATTGCACAAATAAAAAAAAAACATTTACTAAGTGATCTGCCATATGACTCAGGCACACACTGTACAAACTTAAGTGCCAAGTCTGTCTCACACTGTGCATAGTGGTTTAGTGCAGACTCAGAAATCCTCTCAAATGTTAATGCATTACTCCTTGTAATGACATTTCCCCATGCTCAATAGCACTCTGCTGTAGCAACCTCTGGTGACTGCCAAAATGTAAAAAAAAAAAAAAAAAAAAAAATGTATTTAATAGTTGTGCTTGTCTCATGGGGCCCACTGGGCCCCTGAAAGGAGTCACCCTATTCACTCCCTGATGGCGGCCCTGATGTCACCTATGTTTCTAGCTGATCGCCAGTTGGTGTTCCTGCCATTAACATATATAGTTGTACTTAATGATCCAATACATGATATCTCCAAGAACTGTTTAGCAACACTGAAAAACAATAAATACAACCGCAGCACTTAGAAATGTGTGTAAAATGTTAAATATTTGTGTGGTTGTTTTGTTATGTTCAAATAGTTTCACTGGATAGAACAGTATTTTATATCAGCGAACTTGCAGATGTGAAAAAGTGGTTGATGATGTTCTAAGTGTGTTGGATTTTTTAACCTAAACAGCGACGCAACATTTGGGAATAAATCTCTAAGACTCTTGCCCTTTTTCGCCAGCAATGTTGCAATGTTTTTTTCAGTGAGATCTCAGATTCACAAACTAATATTTATAAATAGACCACTGGTTTTCAAACCTGTCATCAGACCTCCTTCTATAGAAATGAAAATTTACCTGACGGAGTCCAGGTTATCAAAACTTCTAAATGCTTGCCGTGTTCTTCACTCCATTCCGCGCCCCACGGTGGCTCAGTGCATGGAAGTAATCGGCTTAATGGTAGCGGCGATGGACATAGTGCCATTTGCGCGCCTGCATCTCAGACCGCTGCAATTATGCATGCTCAGTCAGTGGAATGGGGATTACACAGATTAAATGTCCCCTCTACTAAATCTGGATCAGGAAACCAGAGATTCTCTTCTCTGGTGGTTATCTCGGGTCCATCTGTCCAAAGGTATGACCTTTCACAGGCCAGATTGGACCATTGTAACAACATACGCCAGCCTTCTAGGTTGGGGTGCAGTCTGGAACTCCCTGAAGGCTCAGGGTTCATGGACTCAGGAGGAGAAACTCCTCCCAATAAATATTCTGGAGTTAAGAGCAATATTCAATGCTCTTCTAGCTTGGCCTCAGTTAGCAACACTGAGGTTCATCAGATTTCAGTCGGACAACATCACGACTGTGGCTTACATCATCCATCAAGGGGGGACCAGGAGTTCCCTAGCGATGTCAGAAGTCTCCAAGATAATTCCCTGGGCAGAGACTCACTCTTGCCACCTATCAGCGATCCATATCCCAGGGGTAGAGAACTGGGAGGTGGATTTTCTAAGTCGTCAGACTTTTCATCCGGGGGAGTGGGAACTCCATCCGGAGGTGTTTGCTCAATTGGTTCTCCGTTGGGGCAAACCAGAATTGGATCTCATGGCATCTCGCCAGAACGCCAAGCTTCCTTGTTACGGATTCAGGTCCAGGGACCCAGAAGCGGCACTGATAGATGCTCTAGCAGCACCTTGGTTCTTCAACCTGGCCTATGTGTTTCCACCATTTCCTTTGCTCCCTCGTCTGATTGCCAAAAATCAAACAGGAGAGAGCATCGGTGATATTGATAGCGCCTGCGTGGCCACGCAGGACCTGGTATGCAGACCTAGTGGACATGTCATCCTTTCCACCATGCACTCTGCCTCTGAGACAAGACCTTCTAATACAAGGTCCTTTCAATCATCCGAATCTACTTTCTCTGAGACTGACTGCATGGAGATTGAACGCTTGATCCTATCAAAGCGTGGCTTCTCTGAGTCAGTAACTGATACCTTAATACAGGCACGAAAGCCTGTCACCAGGAAAATTTACCACAAGATTTGGCGTAAATATCTTCATTGGTGTGAATCCAAGAATTACTCATGGAGTAGGGTTAGGATTCCTAGGATATTGTCCTTCCTCCAAGAGGGTTTGGACAAAGTACTATCAGCTAGTTCTTTAAAGGGACAGATTTCTGCTCTGTCTATTCTTTTACACAAGCGTCTGGCAGAAGTTCCAGACGTTCAGGCATTTTGTCAGGCTTTAGTTAGAATTAAGCCTGTGTTTAAACCTGTTGCTCCCCCATGGAGCTTAAACTTGGTTCTTAAAGTTCTTCAAGGGGTTCCGTTTGAACCCCTTCATTCTATTGATATCAAACTTCTATCATGGAAAGTTCTTTTTCTGATGGCTATTTCCTCGGCTCGAAGAGTCTCGGAGTTATCTGCCTTACATTGTGATTCTCCTTATCTGATCTTTCATTCAGATAAAGTAGTTCTGCATACAAAACCTGGGTTTTTACCTAAGGTGGTTTCTAACAAGAATATCAATCAAGAGATTGTTGTTCAATCATTATGCCCTAATCCTTCTTCAAAGAAGGAACGTCTTTTGCATATTCTAGACGTAGTCCGTGCATTGAAGTTTTACTTGCAGGCTACTAAAGATTTTCGCCAAACATCTCACCTGTTTGTTATTTACTCTGGACAGAGGAGAGGTCAAAAGGCCTCGGCGACCTCTTTCTTTTTGGCTTCGGAGTATAATCCGTTTAGCATATGAGACTGCTGGACAGCAGCCCCCTGAAAGGATTACAGCTCATTCTACTAGAGCTGTGGCTTCCACCTGGGCCTTTAAAAATGAGGCCTCTGTTGAACAGATTTGCAAGGCTGCGACTTGGTCTTCGCTTCATACCTTTTCAAAATTTTCAAAATTTGATACTTTTGCTTCTTCGGAGGCTGTTTTTGGGAGAAAGGTTCTACAGGCAGTGGTTCCTTCCGTTTAAGTTCCTGCCTTGTCCCTCCCATCATCCGTGTACTTAAGCTTTGGTATCCCACAAGTAATGGATGATCCGTGGACTGGATACACTTAACAAGAGAAAACATAATTTATGCTTACCTGATAAATTTATTTCTCTTGTGGTGTATCCAGTCCACGGCCCGCCCTGTCCTTTTAAGGCAGGTCTAAATTTTAATTAAACTTCAGTCACCACTGCACCCTATGGTTTCTCCTTTCTCAGCTTGTTTCGGTCGAATGACTGGATATGGCAGTTAGGGGAGGAGCTATATAGCAGCTCTGCTGTGGGTGATCCTCTTGCAACTTCCTGTTGGGAAGGAGAATATCCCACAAGTAATGGATGATCCGTGGACTGGATACACCACAAGAGAAATAAATTTATCAGGTAAGCATAAATTATGTTTTTACCTGCTCTCATCCAAGGTAATCCTGAAAACCTGGTCTGTTGGGGAGGCCTGAGGACAGGTTTAAAAACCAGTGGTCTAGACCAATGATCCAGCAAATAATATGAGTGCATGTTATTGCTAATCTCAAGTATAAACTAGGAAAACTACATTTTTTTATTGTTACCATTTTTTAAATAATGGATTCCTTAAAAGGTCATGAAACCCAACATTTTACATAGAGCATGTCAATTTAAACAACTTTCCAATTTACTTCTATTGTCTAATTTGCTTTGTTCTCTTGCTATCGTTTGTTGAACAGAATACCTAAGTAGGCTCAGGAGCAGCAAAGCACTACTGTGAGCTAGCTGCTCATTGGTAGCTGCACATATATGATTCTTGGCATTGGTTTACTTAATGTGTTCAGCTAGCTCCTAGTAGTGCATTGTTGTTCCTTCAACAAAGGATAAAAAAGAACAAAGAAATTGTGATAATTTAACCCCTTCGCCCAATCAGACGTATATATACGTTGTGTGGTATTTTGCCTATCGTACCGTAAATATATATATATATATATATATACGTCGGAGCTGCAGGAAGCTCCCGCAGTCTCGGCTAACTTACAGCCGAGAGCTGGAGTTCCTGAGCTCCAGGAATCTGCCTGCATATGGAACCAGAGCACGAAAGCAGATGCTAGATCTTTACAGACAGTGACACTGTGTGTGTCACCGTCTGTAACGATCCTCTGCTGGTGCAGTAATGGCAGTACTTAAGATGGCGGACACTAGCTAGGGGGGAGGGTTATATATATGAAAAAAAAATATTAATGCCTTCAATTTTCATATTGGCAGACTGTCTGCTAGTAGCTAAGATGAGGGGTGAGGGAGGGAAGAGAGCTGTTTGGGAGGGATTAGGTAGGTATCAGGAGTGGGAGGTGTCAGCTGGGAGGGTAACCTCTACACTACATTAAAATTAACCTTACAAGCTACCTGATTAACCCCTTCACTGCCGGGAATAAAAGAAGTGTGGTGTGCAGCTGCAGGGATCACACAGAGAAGCTTTTACATCCATTTATGTTATGACTGCACAAGTGATATGTAAATAATTTCAGTGAGAACCCCAAAGTTTGTGAAAAAAGTTTGACGGTGAAATGGTGGCATGATTTATATTAAAATGTGCCTAGCTCAATACCTTAGGTTGTCTACTTAAAAATAATAATATAGTTTTGATAGGTAAATAGAAAAAAACATAATTTATGCTTACCTGATAAATTCCTTTCTTCTGTAGTGTGATCAGTCCACGGGTCATCATTACTTCTGGGATATTACTCCTCCCCAACAGGAAGTGCAAGAGGATTCACCCAGCAGAGCTGCATATAGCTCCTCCCCTCTACGTCACTCCCAGTCATTCGACCAAGGACCAACGAGAAAGGAAAAGCCAAGGGTGAAGTGGTGACTGGAGTATAAATCAAAAAATATTTACCTGCCTTAAAAACAGGGCGGGCCGTGGACTGATCACACTACAGAAGAAAGGAATTTATCAGGTAAGCATAAATTATGTTTTCTTCTGTTAAGTGTGATCAGTCCACGGGTCATCATTACTTCTGGGATACCAATACCAAAGCAAAAGTACACGGATGACGGGAGGGATAGGCAGGCTCTTTATACAGAAGGAACCACTGCCTGAAGAACCTTTCTCCCAAAAATAGCCTCCGATGAAGCAAAAGTGTCAAATTTGTAAAATTTGGAAAAAGTATGAAGCGAAGACCAAGTTGCAGCCTTGCAAATCTGTTCAACAGAGGCCTCATTCTTGAAGGCCCAAGTGGAAGCCACAGCTCTAGTAGAATGAGCTGTAATTCTTTCAGGAGGCTGCTGTCCAGCAGTCTCATAAGCTAAACGAATTATGCTACGAAGCCAAAAAGAAAGAGAGGTAGCGGAAGCTTTTTGACCTCTCCTCTGCCCAGAGTAAATGACAAACAGAGAAGACGTTTGTCGAAATTCCTTAGTTGCCTGTAAGTAAAATTTTAGAGCACGGACTACATCCAGGTTGTGCAGTAGACGTTCCTTCTTTGAAGAAGGATTTGGGCATAAAGAAGGAACAACAATCTCTTGATTGATATTCCTGTTAGTAACTACCTTAGGTAAGAACCCAGGTTTAGTACGCAGGACTACCTTATCCGAATGAAAAATCAAATAAGGAGAATCACAATGTAAGGCTGATAATTCAGAGACTCTTCGAGCCGAGGAAATAGCCATTAAAAATAGAACTTTCCAAGATAACAACTTTATATCAATGGAATGAAGGGGTTCAAACGGAACGCCCTGAAAAACATTAAGAACAAGGTTTAAACTCCATGGTGGAGCAACAGTTTTAAACACAGGCTTAATCCTGGTCAAAGCCTGACAAAAAGCCTGGACGTCAGGAACTTCTGACAGACGTTTGTGTAACAGAATGGACAGAGCTGAGATCTGTCCCTTTAATGAACTAGCAGATAAACCCTTTTCTAAACCTTCTTGTAGAAAAGACAATATCCTAGGAATCCTAACCTTACTCCAAGAGTAACCTTTGGATTCACACCAATATAGGTATTTACGCCATATCTTATGGTAAATCTTTCTGGTAACAGGTTTCCTAGCCTGTATTAAGGTATCAATAACTGACTCAGAAAACCCACGTCTTGATAAAATCAAGCGTTCAATTTCCAAGCAGTCAGCTTCAGAGAAGTTAGATTTTGATGTTTGAAGGGACCCTGTATCAGAAGGTCCTGTTTCAGAGGTAGAGACCAAGGTGGACAGGATGACATGTCCACCAGGTCTGCATACCAAGTCCTGCGTGGCCATGCAGGTGCTATTAGAATCACTGATGCTCTCTCTTGTTTGATTCTGGCAATCAATCGCGGAAGCAACGGGAAGGGTGGAAACACGTAAGCCATCCTGAAGTCCCAAGGTGCTGTCAGAGCATCTATCAGGACTGCTCCTGGATCCCTGGATCTGGACCCGTAACGAGGAAGCTTGGCGTTCTGTCGAGACGCCATGAGATCTATCTCTGGTTTGCCCCAACGTCGAAGTATTTGGGCAAAGACCTCCGGATGAAGTTCCCACTCCCCCGGATGAAAAGTCTGACGACTTAAGAAATCCGCCTCCCAGTTCTCCACTCCCGGGATGTGGATTGCTGACAGGTGGCAAGAGTGAGACTCTGCCCAGAGAATTATCTTTGATACTTCCATCATAGCTAGGGAGCTTCTTGTCCCTCCCTGATGGTTGATGTAAGCTACAGTCGTGATGTTGTCCGACTGAAACCTGATGAACCCCCGAGTTGTCAACTGGGGCCAAGCCAGGAGGGCATTGAGAACTGCTCTCAATTCCAGAATGTTTATTGGCAGGAGACTCTCCTCCTGACTCCATTGTCCCTGAGCCTTCAGAGAATTCCAGACGGCACCCCAACCTAGAAGGCTGGCGTCTGTTGTTACAATTGTCCAGTCTGGTCTGCTGAATGGCATCCCCCTGGACAGATGTGGCCGAGAAAGCCACCATAGAAGAGAATTTCTGGTCTCTTGATCCAGATTCAGAGAAGGGGATAAGTCTGAGTAATCCCCATTCCACTGACTTAGCATGCACAGTTGCAGTGGTCTGAGGTGTAAGCGTGCAAAGGGTACTATGTCCATTGCCGCTACCATTAAGCCGATTCCCTCCATGCATTGAGCCACTGACGGGTGTTGAATGGAATGAAGGGTGCGGCAAGCACTTTGAAGTCTTGTTAGCCTGTCCTCTGTCAGGTAAATCTTCATTTCTACAGAATCTATAAGAGTCCCCAGGAAGGGAACTCTTGTGAGTGGAACGAGTGAACTTTTCTTTTCGTTCACCTTCCATCCATGTGAACTTAGAAATGCCAGCACTAACTCTGTATGAGACTTGGCAGTTTGAAAGCTTGAAGCTTGTATCAGAATGTCGTCTAGGTATGGAGCTACCGAGATTCCCCGCGGTCTTAGTACCGCCAGAAGAGCACCCAGAACCTTTGTGAAGATTCTTGGAGCTGTAGCCAATCCGAATGGAAGAGCCACAAACTGGTAATGCCTGTCTAGGAAGGCAAACCTTAGGTACCGATAATGATCTTTGTGAATCGGTATGTGAAGGTAAGTATCTTTTAAATCTACAGTGGTCATGTACTGACCCTCTTGGATCATAGGTAAAATTGTCCGAATAGTCTCCATCTTGAACGATGGAACTCTTAGGAATTTGTTTAGGATCTTTAAGTCCAGGATTGGTCTGAAAGTTCCCTCTTTTTTGGGAACCACAAACAGATTTGAGTAAAACCCCTGTCCCTGTTCCGATCGTGGAACTGGATGGATTACTCCCATTAACAAGAGCTCTTGTACGCAGCGTAGAAACGCCTCTTTCTTTGTCTGGATTGTTGACAATCTTGACAGATGAAATCTCTCTCTTGGAGGAGAGTATTTGAAGTCCAGAAGGTATCCCTGAGATATTATCTCTAGCGCCCAGGGATCCTGAACATCTCTTGCCCAAGCCTGGGCGAAGAGAGAAAGTCTGCCCCCCACTAGATCCGATCCCGGATCGGGGGCCCTCAATTCATGCTGTCTTAGGGGCAGCAGCAGGTTTCCTAGTCTGCTTGCCCTTGTTCCAGGACTGGTTAGGTTTCCAGCCTTGTCTGTAGCGAGCAACAGCTCCTTCCTGTTTTGGTGCAGAGGAAGTTGATGCTGCTCCAGCTTTGAAATTACGAAAGGAACGAAAATTAGACTGTCTAGTCTTGGCTTTGGCTTTGTCCTGAGGCAGGGCATGGCCTTTACCTCCTGTAATGTCAGCGATAATCTCTTTCAACCCGGGCCCGAATAAGGTCTGCCTTTTGAAAGGTATATTAAGCAGTTTAGACTTAGAAGTAACATCAGCTGACCAGGATTTTAGCCACAGCGCCCTGCGTGCCTGAATGGCGAATCCTGAATTCTTCGCCGTAAGTTTAGTAAGATGTACTACGGCCTCCGAAATGAATGAATTAGCTAGTTTAAGGACTCTAAGCCTGTCCGTAATGTCGTCCAGAGTAGCTGAACCAATGTTCTCTTCCAGAGACTCAATCCAGAATGCCGCTGCAGCCGTGATCGGCGCAATGCATGCAAGGGGTTGCAATATAAAACCTTGTTGAACAAACATTTTCTTAAGGTAACCCTCTAACTTTTTATCCATTGGATCTGAAAAAGCACAGCTATCCTCCACCGGGATAGTGGTACGCTTAGCTAAGGTAGAAACTGCTCCCTCCACCTTAGGGACCGTTTGCCATAAGTCCCTTGTGGTGGCGTCTATTGGAAACATTTTTCTAAATATCGGAGGGGGTGAGAACGGCACACCGGGTCTATCCCACTCCTTAGTAACAATTTCAGTAAGTCTCTTAGGTATAGGAAAAACCTCAGTACTCGTCGGTACCGCAAAATATTTATCCAACCTACACATTTTCTCTGGTATTGCAACTGTGTTACAATCATTCAGAGCCGCTAACACCTCCCCTAGTAATACACAGAGGTTTTCCAGTTTAAATTTAAAATTTGAAATATCTGAATCCAGTCTGTTTGGATCAGAACCGTCACCCACAGAATGAAGTTCTCCGTCCTCATGTTCTGCCACCTGTGACTCAGTGTCTGACATGGCCCTAATATTATCAGCGCACTCTGTTCTCACCCCAGAGTGATCACGCTTACCTCTTAGTTCTGGTAATTTAGCCAAAACCTCAGTCATAACAGTAGCCATATCCTGTAATGTGATTTGTAATGGCCGCCCAGATGTACTCGGCGCTACAATATCACGCACCTCCCTCTGAGCGGGAGATGTAGGTACTGACACGTGAGGCGAGTTAGTCGGCATAACTCTCCCCTCGTTGTTTGGTGAAATTTGTTCAATTTGTACAGATTGACTTTTATTTAAAGTAGCATCAATACAGTTAGTACATAAATTTCTATTGGGCTCCACTTTGGCATTGCAACAAATGACACAGGTATCATCCTCTGAATCAGACATGTTTAACACACTAGCAAATAAACTTGCAACTTGGAAATACAATTCAATTAGAATAATATTAAAACGTACTGTGCCTTTAAGAAGCACAGAAGATCTATGACAGTTGAAAATTAATAAATTGAAACAGTTATAGCCTCAATCCTTGTAAACAACACAACTTTAGCAAAGGTTTAATCCCATTAGCAAAGATAACAAATTCTGAAAGCAGGAAACAAATTACAGAATAAACGTTTTTTATCTCAGTCAAACTATAATTCTCACAGCTCTGCTGAGAGAAATTACCTCCCTCAAAATAAGTTTTGAAGACCCCTGAGCTCTGTAGAGATGAACCGGATCATGCAGGGAATACAATGAGTTGCTGACTGAAATATTTGATGCAGTAAAAGCGCCAAAAAAACGGCCCCTCCCCCTCACACACAGCAGTGAGGGAGAACAGAAACTGTCAGAAAAACAGATTAAGCAACTGCCAAGTGGAAAAATAGTGCCCAAACATTTATTCACTCAGTACCTCAGTAAATGAAAACGATTTTACATTCCAGCAAAAACGTTAAACATAATCTCTAGTTATTAAACAGATTTATGTATTTCTTACAGTGTAATTCTAGTGAAGTACCATTCCCCAGAATACTGAAGTGTAAAGTATACATACATGACATTATATCGGTATGGCAGGATTTTCTCATCAATTCCATTGTCAGAAAATAAAAACTGCTACATACCTCTATGCAGATTCATCTGCCCGCTGTCCCCTGATCTGAAGTTTACCTCTCCTCAGATGGCCGAGAAACAGCAATATGATCTTAACTACTCCGGCTAAAATCATAACAAAAACTCTGGTAGATTCTTCTTCAAACTCTGCCAGAGAGATAATAACACACTCCGGTGCTATTTTAAAATAACAAACTTTTGATTGAAGATATAAAACTAAGTATAATCACCATAGTCCTCTCACACATCCTATCTAGTCGTTGGGTGCAAGAGAATGACTGGGAGTGACGTAGAGGGGAGGAGCTATATGCAGCTCTGCTGGGTGAATCCTCTTGCACTTCCTGTTGGGGAGGAGTAATATCCCAGAAGTAATGATGACCCGTGGACTGATCACACTTAACAGAAGAAAAAACTAAGGCTCTATTTCTGTTTAAATGGAGTGATAGCAAAAATTATAAAAATTCTCCGATCAAGTTTTTTGGGCAAGTTTTTCTCAGAAAGTCCCGGTAGTGAATGGGGTTAAATAAATTGGAAAGAAATTTAAAATTGTATCATCTATCTCAATCATGAAAGAAAAATGTTGGGTTTGGGTTTCATGTCCCTTTGATGCATTTATGCCGTATGAAAATGTTTGTTTTTATTTCTACAACTTCTAAAAATCTAACATAGTTGCATCAATGGCCTCTGCCTAGGAAACAGGTCTAAAAGTAAAATATAACTTTGTTGTGACAAAACACATCTTTTTCTCCTTCATCCTACTTTTTATGAAATTCCATAATGTCAAATTCGGTTTTTAGACATCAGGTGCAGACATCAGACGTCAGGAGTCATGCAATATCATCATGCAAATATGAAACTCATATTTTGTAAATACAATAACCTAAGTTTATTTGTATATCTATCTATCTATCTATCTATCTAACAAATAATTGTGTATGTGCCTTTGTCACCTACAGAGTTTTTTAGATTTAGGAAAAAAACAAAACATTTTGTCTGTAAAACACAGCATGTACCAATATATATTCAGTTAAACTAAAGCATTGTAAGATTGTTGTTGTTTTTCTAAAGTGCTTCATATAATAAAGGCACAAGAGGGAATTGAGGATAATTCCACACTTAGTCATTCTACCCTTACACATAAAATGGTGCAACAAACAATATAATTTTAATAAACAGGAAAATATCTTATTATAACTAACAGAACCTGCTCATGTTCACTGCACTCAGATTTAAGTTTATTTGCTTATTTGTTTAAAAAAAAACAAAAAAAAAAACTAAAAACTAAAGCAAACAGCCTGATAAACAGAGCAAATCTACCTTGCAGTGAGCAGGGGATGTCTGACTCCTGCTGAATGCATGATACCCGACTCCTGCTGAATGCATGATACCCGACTCCTGCTGAATGCATGATACCCGACTCCTGCTGAATGCATGATACCCGACTCCTGCTGAATGCATGATACCCGACTCCTGCTGAATGCATGATACCCGACTCCTGCTGAATGCATGATACCCGACTCCTGCTGAATGCATGATACCAGACTCCTGCTGAATGCATGATACCCGACTCCTGCTGAATGCATGATACCCGACTCCTGCTGAATGCATGATACCCGACTCCTGCTGAATGCATGATACCCGACTCCTGCTGAATGCATGATACCCGACTCCTGCTGAATGCATGATAACTGACTCCTGCTGAATGCATGATACCCGACTCCTGCTGTATGCATGATAACCGACTCCTGCTTTATGCATGATAACTGACTCCTGCTGAATGCATGATACCACACTCCTGCTGAATGAATGATTCCTGACTCCTACTGAATGAATTATTCCTGACTCCTGCTGAATGCATGATACCTGACTCCTACTGAATGTATGATTCCCGACTCCTGCTGAATGCATGATACCTGACTCCTGCTGAATGCATGATACCCGACTCCTGCTGTATGCATGATACCCGACTCCTGCTGTATGCATGATACCTGACTCCTGCTGAATGCATGATACCACACTCCTGCTGAATGAATGATACCTGACTCCTACTGAATGTATGATTCCCGACTCCTGCTGAATGCATGATACCTGACTCCTGCTGAATGCATGATACCCGACTCCTGCTGTATGCATGATACCCGACTCCTGCTGTATGCATGATACCTGACTCCTGCTGAATGCATGATACCTGACTCCTACTGAATGTATGATTCCCGACTCCTGCTGAATGCATGATACCTGACTCCTGCTGAATGCATGATACCCGACTCCTGCTGTATGCATGATACCCGACTCCTGCTGAATGCATGATAACTGACTCCTGCTGAATGCATGATACTCGACTCCTGCTGTATGCATGATACCCGACTCCTGCTGTATGCATGATACCTGACTCCTGCTGAATGCATGATACCTGACTCCTGCTGAATGTATGATTCCCGACTCCTGCTGAATGCATGATACTCGACTCCTGCTGTATGCATGATACCCGACTCCTGCTGTATGCATGATACCTGACTCCTGCTGAATGCATGATACCTGACTCCTACTGAATGTATGATTCCCGACTCCTGCTGAATGCATGATACCTGACTCCTGCTGAATGCATGATACCCGACTCCTGCTGTATGCATGATACCCGACTCCTGCTGAATGCATGATACCTGACTCCTACTGAATGTATGATTCCCGACTCCTGCTGAATGCATGATACCTGACTCCTGCTGAATGCATGATACCCGACTCCTGCTGTATGCATGATACCCGACTCCTGCTGTATGCATGATACCCGACTCCTGCTGTATGCATGATACCCGACTCCTGCTGAATGCATGATACCTGACTCCTACTGAATGTATGATTCCCGACTCCTGCTGAATGCATGATACCTGACTCCTGCTGAATGCATGATACCCGACTCCTGCTGTATGCATGATAACTGACTCCTGCTGAATGCATGATACCACACTCCTGCTGAATGAATGATTCCTGACTCCTACTGAATGAATTATTCCTGACTCCTGCTGAATGCATGATACCTGACTCCTGCTGATTGCATGATACCTGACTCCTGCTGATTGCATGATACCTGACTCCAGCTGAATGCATGATTCCCGACTCCTGCTAAATGCATGATACCTGACTCCTGCTAAATGCACGATTCCTGACTCCTGCTGAATGCATGATACCTGGCTCCTGCTGAATGCACGAATCCTGACTCCTAATTTGTAATGCATCAGGTAGGATGGATTACGGATGGAGTTTTAGAGAAAGGAATTATGTCATAAAATGGACACCGTACTCACCTTACTTGATCCTTCTCAGACTCTAGTAATATCTAGAGTAGTTAAAATACATGTCATTGTGAGAAAATAAAGCTCAAAGCAGGAGTTCACTATGCAGCAATTATAGCCAAACCTTTTGTGTCTTTTTAATAATACTAAGATATAAATATCTCCATTTAAGTGTGCAAACCTGATTATTCCTACCTCATGGTCTGATATCTGTAGATCCTCTTCATTATCAGACAGCTGTACATCAGATCTTGGGCTAAAACAAGTAAAAAAATAAATATTTCAATATGATGTTTTTTTTCTACAATATTAAAGATTTTAACATTCACTAGCTACGTAGTTTGATGTGATTTGCTGCTACCTCTGAAGCTGCACCAGGGGACTTAGTACTTAGTTGATGGGGAAACTCTCTGAGGGTACCCTGCAGGCTGCAACACTACCTACATCTGGCACTTGTCATTTTTAGTAAATATATTACTTGTAGTTTAATATCTATAACTTAATATTCATCCCATAAGGCTTTTGAAATATTGAACTATGTCCCCATGTATTAGGAAGTTGGTAATGATTTAGAGCATTTTAGTATTCCACTATTGCTTTCATATAATTATGTGTTTCGGCAGAGTGGTTAAATACACAATTTAAAGGGCATGAAACACAAATGTTTTTCTTTTATGATTCAGATAAAAAAAAAAGTTTCCAATTGACTTCTATTATCAAATGTTTGTTCTCTTGGTTTCCTTTGTTAAACATGCAGGTAGGTATGCTCAGGAGCATGCACCTGCCTGCAGTACTATATGGCAGCAGTTTAGCAATAACGTTGTAAATTTGCAAGAGCACTAAATGGCAGCATTGTGTCCTGCCACACAGTGCTCCAGAAGTGCACGCCACCTACCTAGGTATGCTCTTCATAAAAGAATACCATATGAACAAAGGAAATTTGACAACAGAAGTAATTTAGAAACTATAAATATATTTTATTTATTTTTTTGGTGCTCTTTCTGAATCACAAAGAAAATTGTGGGTTTCAAGTCCTTTTAAAGTAATCTCCAGAGAAGCAATACACTGCTGGGAGTTAGCTGAACACATCTGGTGAGTATATCACAAGAGACATATGGTTGTATAGCCATCAATCAACAGGTAAATCCTAGTAGCTGCTCCTGAGTCTACCTAGGTTTGCTTTTCAATAAAGATACCAAGGGAACAAATTTGAAACATCTATTAAAATTGTATGTTCAATGTGAACCATGAAAAGTTTGTTTTGACTTTCATGCCCCTTTAAATGTAATCATCTTTTAAATTTTTTTCAGGAAAAATGAAAAATGAAATGTTGAATTGATAGTCTTCCATACTAATGAGAGAAATATTTTGTATACAATGCCTTTTTTTTTTTTTCTCGTTTATGTGGAATATCATTAAAATCTCACTTGTCTGATGGCTAATAGCAGTAGCGAAAGGGTAAATTCACTTCCCTGTCAGATCAGATGAAAAAAAGAGTAGGAAAAGCAAAACTGGTCTAATTGCTGTGAAACTTTTTTTAACCCTTTCGTGACAGGTTCAATTTGTCTACAACAGAACAACGTTCCGATGTAGACAAATTGAAATCCTGCGATCGTGCACGCGAACGCAAGATTTCAGTTATAGGATTGGGTCAGGGGAGCGTCCCTATGACGCTAGGCACACCCTCCAGACCGCGATCAGATCCAAGAAGCGCCGTTGGCTTCAGGACAGCCAAACGGCAAGGACGTTTTATTCCGTCCTAACGGCGCTAAAGCCCAGCGTGGTTAGGACGGAATAAACGCCATAACGGCTTTAAAAGGTTAAAGATTTAATTACATAAAAGCCAGATGTTTGAGTGCAGGTAAAATAGATCATTGTGAAATAGCTCACAGGTGATATAGAGCTCAATCTCTTATAAGTCGACCAGTTGGCATTTGACCAAATTTCCCATCAATTCCTTGGAGTGTGATGCAACAATGATTATATTCGGGTCATATAATTGTCCAGAATACTAAGTTATCTCAAGTGCAGGGTTGTTCATACCAAGGCCCTCCAGAGCATTCTGTATGACCCTCATATCCCTATCTGAAACACACAGAGTGTTTCTCTAATCTGCATCCTGCTAATTCCTGTCCTCTGAAGACATCATATATCTTTCTGGGCACCCATTTGTGAAGTTAAATATCATAATTTGCTAAATAATTTTAAAGGGATAACAAGGTGCATTTACATTTTAATTAGAAATATTTTGCAATATAGTTCTATTAGCAAAAAAATTTCTGGTAGTTATGTTTTTCAGATGCGTATGCACATATGCTTTAAAGGGACAGTCTTCTTGAAAA
Source organism: Bombina bombina (assembly GCF_027579735.1). Lineage (NCBI taxonomy): Eukaryota > Metazoa > Chordata > Amphibia > Anura > Bombinatoridae > Bombina > Bombina bombina. The sequence continues at coordinate 1,462,235,774 of NC_069499.1, read as the reverse complement.
TGTTTATTGTTTAAAAAGATAGATAATCTCTTTATTACCCATTCCCCAGTTTTGCATAACCAACACTGTTATATTAATACACTTTTTACCCCTGTGATTATCTTGTATCTAAGCCTCTGCAAACTGCCTCCTTATCTCGGTTCTTTTAGAGACTTGCATTTTAGCCAACCAATGCCGATTCCTCTGTAATTCTATGGGAGTGAGCACAATGTTATCTATATGGCGCACATGTACTAGCACTGCCTAGCTGTAAAAATGTCAAACTGCACTGAGATAAGAGGCAGCCTTTAAAGGGGCAGTCTACATCAAAAATGTTATTGTTTAAAAAGATAGCTAATCCCTTTATTACCCATTCCCCAGTTTTGCATAACCAACACAGTTATATTAATACACTTTTTACCTCTTTGATTACCTTGTATCTAAGCCTCTGCAGACTGCCCCCTTATTTCAGTTCTTTTGACAGACTTGCATTGCCAATCAGTGCTGACTTCTAGGTAACTCCACGTGCATGAGCACAATGTTATCTATATAGCACACATGAACTAACACCCTCTAGTTGTGAAAAACTATCAAATTGCATCCTTCAAGGGTTTGGAAATTAGCATATGAGCCTACCTAGATTTAGCTTTCAACAAAGAATAATAAGAGAACAAAGCAAATTTGATGATAAAAGTAAATTGGAAAGTTATTTAAAATTGCATGCCCTATCTGAAGAATCATGAAAGTTTAATTTTGACTAGACTTTAAGTGTCCTGTGAACCGACATTCAAACACTGCACCGTCTCTGAGAGTAAGCAGGGGCTTGCATGACACAAATTAAATCTTCACAGATGCAATACACATCACCACTAGCTCTCTGATCAGGCATGGTGTTTGAATGCTGATCCTCTAGTTGCACGTAGCATATTTGTGTATGCCGCTAAAACAGTAATAACTTTTGCGAGAAGCATTTTTGCTAATGGAAGTATATTGCAAACATTCTTCTATTTAAAAATGAAATGAAATCATAATCGATATTACAATTTTGACCTTTCTATCCCTTTAAGTTTGTTTACATATTAGAATATATTTTTGTTTTGAGCAATAGCATTTGTACCGTGCTTACTGACCCTGTGAGTAGAGCAAAGAAATTGAATGCCACTTCTTACTTGAGAAAGCTAAACATTCCTGCTTTAACACTATCTGTACACTAATGCATTAATACTAGTAATAATAAAAGTATTATCATTATCATGTTCAAAAAAATAAACCTTGATTTCTCTTTTCCATCTGTACAGGAGCCTTTAATTTTTTTTATCAATGCTATAAAGTTTTTACAGATTTTTTTGGGTGCTGTTCTCTTATATCTTGTTAAATCTTGTGTCACTTTTTCTTTAAATACAGCCCCTTACCTAATATCAGTCACACAGTTATCTGAGAGATGTGAATGTGTTACTAGGTTACAGTTGTGTTGCCGTGTAGTCTGTTTCTGGAATATGCAGAGATTTTTTTTTTGTTTGCAAACGGTATTAATAGATTCTGAGTTTCTTGCAACAATTCATGCTTAAAGGGACACTAAAGTCATAATTAGACATTAATGATTCAGTACATACAATTTTAAACAATGTTCCAATTTACTTCTATTATTTAATTTGCTTCCTTCTCTTGTTATCCTTTGCTGAAAGGCTTATCTAGGTAAGCTCAGGAGCAGCAAAGAACCTAGGTTCTACCTGCTGATTGGTGGCTGCATATATATACCGATTGCCATTGGCTCACCCACCTGTCCAGCAGTGCATTGCTGCTCCTTCAACAAATGATACCAAGAGAATGAAACAAATTTGAAAATAGAAGTAAACAGGAAAGTTGTTTAAAATTGTATGTTCTACCTAAATTATGAAAGAAAAATGTGGGGTTTCGTGTCCCTTTAATCCTATCATGTATGTGAAAGAGCAACAGGTAAAGATATTAAAAATATTTCCTTATGAGAAAAGGTCAAGTAAAAGCTGTTTTAACGTAAAGTAAAACTAACAGGAAGTGAGTGGCTGTGTACTACTAATACCTAGGCATCTTTTAAGTAGCTTTCTAATTTACTCCTATTATCAATTTTTCTTTGTTCTCTTGCTATCTTTATTTGAAATAGCAGGAATCTAAGCTAAGGATCCAACTCATCTTTGGTTCAGCACCTGGGTAGCACTTGCTCATTGGTGGCTAAATGTACTCACATATCAGAAAGCACTATCCAAGATGCTGAAATAAAAATGGTCCGGCTCCTTAGGAGTAGATTAGAAAGTTGCTTAAAATTGCATGCTCTATCTGAATCATGAAAGAAAATATTTGGGTTTAGTATCACTTTAACCCCTTAATGACAGACAACGTACGTCGTACGTCCTAAAAAAATATACCCTGTGGCCCTCTCGCACCCTACACAGCAGTATATGTAAATATGCTTAAAAAAGGATACCTTTTATTTCAGTACCAGCAGACTTTCTGCCAGTACTTAAGAGGACGGGGACAATTGTGGCGTGGGGGAGGGAAGAGAGCTGTTTGGGAGGGATCAGGGTGTGTGATGTGTCAGGTGGTAGGCTGATCGCTACACTAAAGCTAAAATTAACCCTGCAAGCTCCCTACAAGCTACCTAATTAACCCCTGCACTGCTGGGCATAATACACGTGTGATGCGCAGCAGCATTTAGCAGCCTTCTAATTACCAAAAAGCAACGCCAAACTCATATATGTCTGCTATTTCGAAAAAAGGGGATCCCAGAGAAGCATTTCCAACCATTTGTGCCATAATTGCACAAGCTGTTTGTAAATAATTTCAGTGAGAAACCTAAAGTTTGTGAAAAAGTGAACAATTTTCTTTTATTTGATTGTATTTGGCGGTGAAATGGTGGCATGAAATATACCAAAATGGGCCTAGATCAATACTTTGGGTTGTCTGGGCAGCACTTGTTTATTGGTGGGTGAATTTATCCACCAATCAGCAAGAACAACCCAGGTTGTTCACCAAAAAAAGGCCGGCATCTAAACTTACATTCTTGCTTTTCAAATAAAGATACCAAGAGCATGAAGAAAATTTGATATTAGGAGTAAATTAGAAAGTTGCTTAAAATTGCATGCTCTTCTATCTGAATCACAAAAGAAAAAAATGTGGGTTCAGTGTCCCTTTGATGTTGACTGTCCCTTTAACATTGATTTTTGAATACACAAAGGAATGCAGTACATTTTTAAATATCTTTCAATTGGAACAATGTAACTGAAAAATCTCTTATTGTAAGGTATTATAGAGGTCCTTTACTTTACAGGACTTCACCTATGTATTTAACTAATTTGTGGGGTTAAACATATAGCTACCCAGGGTTAGATAACACATTACATGCTTTTACAAACTAGATCATTAGAATATTTAACTTATCTAAAGTAAAGGCATTTTATGCTGTAAAAACTAAAAATGTACAGGTAGTAAGATTAGCTCAATTCTAAAGAGAAATGGACAGCACCCCCCCTACCTAAAATATTACAATGTTCTAGCACTTCCTGTACTGTTATTTTAAATAATAAACTATTTATATATGACTATTTTCCCTCACTTCCCAACTGATAACAAAAAGCCCCTCTCCTGACACCCCTAGGTTTCAGAATTGACTTTCACTTCTATCACCAGAGTATCACAGTGGACACTCACAGCAATTATGGGGTATCACAAAAATCTCATGCCACCCGGGGTTGTCATAAAAGAGCATCACTTTCCTTATCAAACAAAAAAACATCACTTTCACCCTTGAGTATCAGAAGGACAATAATAGGGATACACAGTTGCATCAGATCATGAGCTTTCAGAAAGAACAAATATCCAGCCTCAATGTTTATCAAAAAGAACCCTGACTACCATCACTGATGCATAAGATAATGTCCTAACCTATGACAGCTTCTTCACTGGGACATAAAAAAACATCCTGCAACTCTATGGGCATCTCAGAATATGCAACCCTTGTGGTACCAGGTAGGATACCAAGTTATCTGGTTAATCAGACAGTTTTACAGTCTTTGCATGATTTATAATCAGATACACCTAGCATATATGACCGATTAACCTATATGGTTTGACCCTATAACATCGGTTTATACTCGTAATATAATGGAAGCTAAAGCTGTAATCTTACCTTCCAGGAGCAGACATTTTCGGTTGCTATGCGACGCAGCAAACTTCCGGTAGAGGAGGTAATTATGAATCGTACTAACAACTCTAGGGAAGAGGTACCAGGAGCAGACATTATCAGTTGCTATGCGACGCAGTAAACTTCCGGTTGAGGAGGCAATTATGGAGCGTACCAAAAACTGTAGGGACGTGCTGCGCTCACATAATAGTAAGAGTCCTCCCCCTTCGTGTGTGTAATGTAAAGTTTACGAAGGCAGCTATTTATGTGATAGTGAAAGGTTAGGCTACCCATATACCTACACCTGTAGTGAGGTAGCCTATCAGTGGAGAAGCATTATGTCTCGCAGGGAGGTGACACTAAACTTAGGGTTAGCGTTATATTGTATGATGAGACAAGTTACTGGGACTTGCATGTATAACAATGCAATAACTATCTGATCTGAGACTGCCTGCAAAGTGTATGTGTGTCTGACATAAACATACGGTTATTATACAATGTGTATAGGCTACTGTCAATCTGTGTGCATTATATGTAAAATCAGGAGGATTAGGACACGAATAGAGGCCATACTGAGATCAGTACTGAGAGCAGTTCCTCTAGGTCCGTTGCTTCATTTGTACAGGCAATTTATTTTGTAAATAAAAAACCAACATCTTCATATAAACATAACTATATATGTATGTTATGATGCTAAAGTTAGCTCCTTATTCAGTAAGCTTCTTAATTGTAAGTTTTAAATTGTTATGATTCTCTGGTGTGCACTCTCAAAATAAACTGGGTACACATCCCATGAACCAACAACCCCATCAAGAAAAAAAAAATATGCACACACACAAGATAGAAAACAGATCATAACGTTACAATTATTTTATTATATATGTTATTTCTCTTGGTGAGCTTTGTTGAAACTTAGCTTACTTTGTATGAGAGCACGTGCTCACTATATGGCAGCTGTGACAACAATGGTATAGCATTTCAGACAAGTGACATTTCTATCATGCATATGAAAGAAAACTATTTAAAGATTTGTTGTTTGAAAAACAGGTTATGCATAAATTCTTTATTTTTATTTATAATCTAGCAGAAAGTGCATGTTTACAACTGGGCCTTAAAGGGACACTCAATCAAAATTAAACTGTCATGATTCAGATAGAACATGCCATTTTAAACAACTTTCCAATTTACTTCCATTAACAAAATGTGCACAGTCTTTTTATATTTAAGCTTTTTGAGTCACCAGCTCCTACTGAGCATGTGCAAGACTAAGTGTGTATGCATTTGTGAATGGCTGATGGCGGTCACATGGCATGTGTATGCATTTGTGATTGACTGATGGCTTTCACATGGTACAGGGGGAGTGGAAAATGACATAACTTTTAAAATTGTCAGAAAAAAAAAATCTACTACTCATGTGAAGTTCAGACTAAGTGCTATTGCATTGTCTTGTTATCTTGCATTTGTTGATTATGCAAATCTACTGTTTAACTGGTCCTTTAAGATTGTTCACTGGCTGACAAGCAGAACTCCCTCTGTTTTATTAGTGAACATTGACACACGTCACTTCAGTTTAAGAAAAGGCCCTCTTTTTAAGCAACAAAGAAAAAAAGAGTTTGATTTCCCTTTAATAAAGTAAGAAAAGTAGAAAAAACTAATCAACAAGCCTGTGATTAAAGTGATGGTCTGCAGATTGATCATTTGCTTGTTTTAATGTTGCTCTTTGGAGAAGTGATTGCTGCAAACTGGTTATTTGTCTTGCAAAACTGTTTGTCTACTATAATTGCTTATTCCAACTGTATTTGTGATATTTGGTCTTTAGTATATTTTTTCTATCACTTTCCAGTGTTTTCCACAGAAAATGTTGCTAACCGGGTGTTATTATAAAGTAGATGCAATTCATTGCATAATAATTTAAAGGGATAGTAAACTCCATTTTCTTTTATGATTCATTTAGAAAATACAATTTTAAACAACTTTCCAATTTACTTCTATTATCAAATTTGCTTCATTCTCTTGTTATCTATTGCTGAAGGGACAGCATTGCACTACTGGCAGCTAGCTGAACACATCTAGTTAGCCAATCACAAGAGACAAATGTGTTCAGGCACCAATTAGCAGCAGCTCCTTCTAGTGTATTATATGTGTGTGTTCATTTTAACAAGGGATACTAAGAGAACGAAGCACATTTAAAAATAGAAGTGAATTTAAAAGTATCTTAAAATGACACGCTCTGTCTGAATCATGCAAGTTTAATTTTGACTTTCCTATTCCTTTAACAAATTAATGTAGTGATAATTTGTGCAATAAACATTTAAAATCAGTTGAGTGGCGCACCCATTAAAAAGCTTCTGGGGAGAGCATTGACTTTCTAACCTTTCATTATCCCTTTACTTTGGCTATTCATAACACAGAGGAACCTGCCTCTGGTTTTATTCTGCAGGACAATCAGAATGACATGGTATAAGTTACTGTGGAATCTGAGCTGACCTGGAACAAGTTTGCAAGCGTTTCTGCTTCGCTTTTTATTAAAAATCAGTCTATGATGTCTGGCAAACTATATGGTTTTCTTTTGATTAGTTACTAACTAGGCTAGAATATTATAGCGAAAGTAGCAGTAAACACTTTGTAATTACAACATTAAAGGGGCAGTTCCGTCATTTATTTTTTCTTTCAAGATTCAGATAGAGCATGCAATTTTATCCAACTTTTCAACTTACTTTTATTATCTAATTTGTTTGGTTTTAAAATGCTTTTTTTGAAAAGTATAGCTAGATAGACTCAGGAGCAACAATGCACAATTGGGACCTAGCTGCTTATTGTTGGCTGCACAAATATGTCTGTTGTTTCCTGACCTAATGTGTTCAGCTAGCGCCCAGTAGTGCGTTGCTGCTCCTTCAACAAAGGATATAAAGAGAATGAAGCAAATGTAATAATAGAAGTATATAGGAGTTTTATTTTTAATTGTGTGTTCTGTATTAATCATGAAAAAACATTTGGGGTTTCTTGACTGACTCCAACAAGTAGAGACCTGTCAGTTTGATTTCCTTAAAGGGACAGTCTAGGCCAAAATAAACTTGATTCAGATAGTGCATGTAATTTTAAACAATTTTCCAATTTACTTTTATCACCAATTTTGCTTTGTTCTCTTGGTATTCTTAGTTGAAAGCTTAACCTAGGAGGTTCATATGCAAATTTCTTAGACCTTGAAGCCCACCTCTTTTCAGATTGCATTTTAACAGTTTTTCACCACTAGAGGGTGTTAGTTCACGTATTTCATATAGATAACACTGTGCTCTTGCACATGAAGTTATCTGGGAGCAGGCACTGATTGACTAGACTGCAAGTCTGTCAAAAGAACTGAAATAAAGGGGCAGTTTGCAGAGGCTTAGATACAAGATAATCACAGAGGTAAAAAGTATATTAATATAACTATGTTGGTTATGCAAAACTGGGGAATGGGTAATAAAGGGATTATCTATCTTTTAAAACAATAAAAATTCTGGTGTAGACTGTCCCTTTAAATCTGGGGTATCTGCTTTGACCATTTTCAGTGGATTTATTTGCCTCCTAATTGTCAGTTGCCCACAGTCACAGAAACAGCTAGAGCTTGTCTGTTTAATACACTTTTAAAATCACTTATATTTTCAAATGTGTAGCCTCAGTAGGGACCTTGCTCCTTTCTCTTCTTCATCATGATGGCAAAGGTGCCCTTAGCAGTCAGACACTTATACGACTGCAGTGATGTAACACCTTTGTGCGCCAGACATGGTAACCATCTCTTTCTTTGCTGTTTGGATCTTTTTCTTCATTTCACTCTTTGTTGATAGACATTTATGACGCTCTTCATAGTCTAATTTTAAGGGAAACGTGTCTTGGATGGTTTCAATGGAAACTGTCTTGCCAAGATTTTTTTCAATGCTCCGCTTGTTAAAGGGACACTGAACCCAAATTTTTCCTTTTGTGATTCATTCAGATAGAGCATGCAATTTTAAGCAACTTTCTAATTTACTCCCATTATCAATTTTTCTTTGTTTTCTTGCTATCTTTATTTGAAAAATAAGGCATCTAAGCTTTTTATTTGGTTCAGAACTGTGGACAGCACTTTTTTATTGGTGGATGAATTTATCCACCAATCGGCAAGAACAACCCAGGTTGTTCACCAAAATTGGGCCGGCATCTAAACTTACATTCTTGCATTTCAAATAAAGATACCAAGAGAATGAAGAAAATTTGATAATAGGAGTTAATTAGAAAGTTGCTTAAAATGTCATGCTCTATCTGAATCGTGAAAGAAAAAAAATTTGGGTTCAGTGTCCCTTTAAAGGGGCATGGAAGTCAGAATAATTATTTCATGATTTTTTTCAGAGCCTAAAATGAAAAAAAAAATCCAGTTCATTTTTGTTTTCAAATGTACCTCTTTCTCTCTAGAACCTTTTTGAAACGTATCTCCATACCATGAGAATGTATATAGATAGGTTTAGGAGCTTTCCTGTGTCTTGAGCATTGTGTGCGTAAAATTGTTACGAACATTGTTGCAAGGACACCTGCCATATATCAAGACACATACCGTGTTTCCCCGAAAATAAGACAGTGTCTTATATTAATTTTTGTTCCCAAAGATGCGTTAGGTCTTATTTTCAGGGGATGTCTTATTTTTCCATGAAGAAGAATACGGTACACATTTATTGTTGAACAAAAAAAAGGAAATGTATTGCCTGTATACGGTACGGTAGGAAATGTAGTCCTCCTGTGTCATTTTGATTCCCCCCTCTGATCCTCCTGTGTCATTTTAAGTGATCCCCCTCCCCCCACCCCACCCCTTTATCAGACATTTCCCCCCTACCTCAGTCACCCCTGTGTGTCCACAAAATGTGCCCGACTCCCTGTCTAATTGTAAGTCAGTCAGACTCCGTCAGGGCAGAGCGAGCAGCAAGCGGCAGCTTGTCCTGGCGGCGGCGCAGGCTCTCTGATTAAAAGAGACCTCGCACTTCCTGTCTGCTCCGGCTGGGCCTTATGTTCGGGGGAGGCCTTATTTTCGGGGAGGTCTTATTTTCAGGGGGATGCCTTATATTTCAGCGAGAGGCAAAACTGTAAGTAGGTCTTATTTTCGGGGGATGTCTTACTTTCGTGGAAGGGAAACACGGTACATGCTCCTAAGCAAATCTAGATATGCTCTCATAAAATGGAGCTATGTTTCAACAAAAGATACTAAGACAGAGAAGTACATTTGATAATAAAACCAGTATACTGAAAAGGTTATTTATATACTGTATATATATATATATATATATATATATATATATATATATATATATATATATATATATATATATATATATTCTGATGGGGTTATGTTCATGAGATATGCACCCAGTTTATTTTGAGAGTATGCTCTGGTCTGTGTAAGCAGTCAATAACTATGATTTTCAATGTATTTTTAGGTATATTATAATGTATTAATATTTGTTTAGTGCAGTACATGAGTAGGAGTACACAGTGACAATCCATGTTATAAAGGAATACAGATACAGAAAACCAAATTAAAGAAAAGTTATTACAGCAGTGGGGGAACCCTGCCCCAAAGAGCTTACAATCTACAGAATCTCACATGTTGCTAATGCACTCTCACATATGCAATGTGTAGGCTTTCTTGGACACCAGCAATTTGTATCAAGAGTAGGTCCCAAACGCTGGAGATGCAGTGGCAGGTTATTTATGCTTATTATTCCATTGCCAATAGCTGTCTCTCTTTTTTTCTCAAAAACTCTTTATCTTAAAAAAGCTGTTAGTAAAATATTGATTAGCTAAATACATACTTCTTAGTTCACCTTTATTGTATCTACTATGTTAAAGGGACATGAAATCCAAACATTTTCTTTCATGATTTAGGTAGAACATACAATTTTAAACAACTTTCCAGTTTACTTCTATTATCAAATTTGTTTAATTCTCTTGCTATCATTTGTTGAAAGAGCAACAATGCACTACTGGTTTCTAACTGAACACATGGGTGAGCTAATAACAATCTGTATGTGTGTGTATATATATATATATATATATAGCCACCAATCGGCAGATAGAACCTAGGTTCTTTGCTGTGCCTAAGCTTACCTAGATAAACCTTTCAGCAAAGGATAAACAGAGAAGGAAGCAAATTAAATAATATAAGTAAATTGAAAGGTGTTTTAAAATTGTATTCTCTATCTGAATGTCTAATTATGACTTTACTGTTCCTTTAATGGTGGTGTCCTATACAAATAGTACAAGGTAGGGTGAAAAAAACCCCCAGTGGTACTAGTGCCCAAAAGTGTTGGTACTCTGACTCTGGACTGCCCCATACTGCTTGGTTTCTTTAATTGTAGCTCTTAATATTTTATCAATCCATTTTATATAGCAGTAATTGTGATTTTCCCCATGTTACTGTATATATGTGTTTAGATTTTCCCCATGTTACTGTATATATGTGTTTAGATTTTCCCCATATTACTGTATATATGTGTTTAGATTTTCCCCATGTTACTGTATATATGTGTTTAGATTTTCCCCATGTTATTGTATATATGTGTTTAGATTTTCCCCATGTTACTGTATATATGTGTTTAGATTTTCCCCATGTTACTGTATATATGTGTTTAGATTTTCCCCATGTTATTGTATATATGTGTTTAGATTTTCCCCATGTTATTGTATATATGTGTTTAGATTTTCCCCATGTTACTGTATATATGTGTTTAGATTTTCCCCATGTTACTGTATATATGTGTTTAGATTTTCCCCATGTTACTGTATATATGTGTTTAGATTTTCCCCATGTTACTGTATATATGTGTTTAGATTTTCCCCATGTTACTGTATATATGTGTTTAGATTTTCCCCATGTTACTGTATATATGTGTTTAGATTTTCCCCATGTTACTGTATATATGTGTTTAGATTTTCCCAATTTTGGCTGCATAGCCTCAAAAAGATGCCCTAAGTGATTACATATTTACGTGCATAATTGTTTTCATATTGGGTATTTTATAATCTGTAGCAAAAGAGCGACCACATGTTTACCACATCACATATGTTCACCACAACACACTGTACAGGTCCCAAACTCCCAATACTACCATCCTGCGTGCATCAGTAATCCAGCATCCGCAAGCAATCCCTAGTCTGGTAGGGAAAGGGTTACCCGGATCCGCCCCGCCCGCTCAGCTCTTACCAGGCTCAGGCTGTGATCAGGCCGGACGGGGCGGAGAGCTGAGTGTCCCGTGGGTTATGAGCTGTGCTCTTGGGATTCCCGAGCTACTGGACGGATAGCGGAGAGAAGGGCAGGTAGGTGCTACCGCTGCGTCCCACTTACTGGGAAGGGCACATAATGAATCCCCAAGGAGCTGACATGTGGTATAGACATGAGAACCTATAGAGCTGCCAGAAACATTACACTGCAACACTGGTCCCCACAGACACATTGGGTATATGAGACGGATCCTGAATTAATAACAACTAGTATATTATAGAAGTGACCTCACCTAACAGTCACGTGAATATTGTACATGTCTGACCTTCATCCCATAGCCTCATTACATTTTATAGTGCTGATCCGCATCTTATAGCCCCTTCTACTATTGTGTAGGACAGACCCTTTATCAACTAGTATCATTCAAAGGCTTTTTATGCGATCCCCAAAGGACAGCACTATACCGATAAGCCTTATAGTGGAATTTACTGAAAAACTATTTATCCCAGCTCCTGCCTGTAAATGGATTAAAGGGACAGTCACACCAAAATTGTTATTTTTTTTAAAAGATAGATAACCCCTTTACTACCCATTCCCCAACTTTGTGTACCCAACATTGTTATATTAATATACTTTATACCATTTAAACCTCTACATTTCCGCCTGTTTCTAAACCACTACTGACATCCTCCAATCGCATGCTTTTTATTAGGGTTTCACAAGACTGCTTATTCATGTGTGCCATATAGATAACATTGTGCTCTTTTCCATGGAGTTGTGCAGGACACATACCTAATTAGCTAGAATGCAAGTCAATAGATAATAAATAAATAAATAAATAGCCATGTGATAAGGGAGCTGTCATAAGAGGCTTAGATATAAGGTAATCACAGAGGTAAACAGTGTATTTATATTACAGTGTTGGCTATGCAAAACTGGGGAATGGGTAATAAAGGGATTATCTATCTTTTTAAACAATAACATTTTTGGAGTAGACTGTCCCTTTAAGTAAGGAAGGGGGAAATAACTAATAGTCCAGCTGTTAGTAGATCACCTTCTTAAGAGCTGACTACAACAGTGCCACTATTGGCAGGGCCCTCTACCCTATAATTGTTTTGTTGTACTCCCCCTTTGTTTATAGCGCTGCGGAATCTGTTGGCGCTCTACAAATAACCGATAATAATAATAATAATAATAAAAGAGATAGTGTGTAGATTTTTTGGGATGTTAAACTAAGGCTATGTATTTTCTGGGTATAAAATGGGACCCTCCATACTGCCCAGACTAGATGTGTTCTTTCATGACTGTCCCTATCTTAAAGGGACATTAAACACTTTGAGATGGTAATATAAAATAAATAATTTATTTAAAAGAAATATACTGCAATATACTTTCATTATTTATTTTGTCCCCTTTTCCTGTAATTCCATTCTGAAATTGTGAGCTCTTCAGTTCCTGTTAGAAATGGAAGTGCAGAACACTGTTATATTTCGCACAGCCATTGGCTGCACACTCTAGTGACCTATTTATAACGGTCTCTAATTGGCCACAGCAGAGAAGGTAGCCTAAGTTACAACATGGCAGCTCATATTGTTTTATAGACACTAAAACTTTACACTTATGTTGTCAATATTTAAACAACTAATGAAACTTAAAAAAAATACATCTACATATTATTCTCAGACTAATCCTTTTCTTTGAATGCATCATTCTATCTAGCATTTATTTAGTGTTTAAAGTCTCTGTAAACCCTCACTGGATCCAGTCTATACTTAGTACTGGATCATGTAGGACTAATGCTTATACTATAGTTACTTTATAGTATTTATTTTATGGAAGTGATGGTTGTTCTTCTGCCACTGTTGGACCTTATTATCTGCAAGGTCATAGTGGATCTTCTAGGACTGATTCTATTACTACATCCACACTCTTTGCTTTAGGCCTGATTTTTGCTTTGTTCCGAAACTGCTCCCTGCTGTGCTTACACCATAACCACACACTGAGCCCTATGTCACCCATTCACAGTTTTCTTATTCTACACAGCTATAATAAATATGATAAGGATGGACCTGTTGACATTCTTTATTTGTATTGGACAAACAGTATTAAGACGCATGCTTATCACAACATGACACCAGTATGTACATTGATTCAGAAGAATCTGGGGGCTTTACACTTGTCTGATTTTACAGTGGTGATTGGTAGAGATGAATTGGTAAAGGACAGCAAAGCTGCTCTGTACTAGACCAATGGAGTAGTGTTAATTAGTAGAAGATAAAGGGTAACTGACTGTATTTGTTAACTGGCTGATAGCTTTTGACTCTATTTGACAAGCTAGAGAGCCACATCTCCCTAACTTTTTGGATGATTGGTGCCTTTTTGGAAGTGTTTATAAATTATTAATGGGTGTCTGTCTCTGCAATATTTTGCTAGATCATGCTTTTCTATGAAATTGAAATACCTTTTGTTTAGGAAGTTCATGGTTAGCCAGACCAACCTATGCATGATTTCAAATTTTCCCACATGGAAGGTAGATTTAATTAGTACAGAAGGGAATCTAATTGCAATGACCTGGTGCTCCCTGTCTTGCAGTGCCATACAGTAGACTAATGCATATGTGCGTATGCTGGGCTGGTGTGTGCTGCACTCCACAGTGACAAATATACTGAACTGTAGCAGTGTCTTTCATTAGACAGGTGCTAAATGCATAGCTCTTCCACTCATTGGACTGGTGTTGCATCCTTATAGTGATGGTAAATTTATATAGTCTGGTAAGCTTGATTTAAAATCTGATAAACAGTCGAGTCTCTAACTTTATTTCAGAAAAAACGATAACGTTTTATATTATTTGATTCTTACTATTTTATTGCGGCATCCATTCGCTCCGCCCCCCTTGTTTGTCGTGCTTTATGCACAGCGCCGTTGTAGAGCGGTCCCACGCGAACATATTCGCTAAAGAACTTTTTTTTTCTTTTCTTACAAACATGCCAGAATGCCAGGAATGTGATTGGATAGCAGAGAAAACGTCATAAAAAAAAAAAAAATAACACTGACTGGCGGGGCTGCTGGAGCGCACAAGGTGCAAGGTGGTATTGACATTTTTGATGAATTAAACACCTACTTATGTTTATAGTTCACAAACAATATACAGAAGTGCCAGATGGAATAAACACAATATTGGAAAAACACAATTTTATGTAACAGATGAACTAAGAACTGATACTTTAGATTAGATCGCTGCCTTCTTGCAGTCTCTCCTCTGTGACTGTTTAGAAATAGGGTAATGGTGATAGATGGTGCAGGTCTATTAGATGATTTTTCTCTAGTGAATGAAGAGAAAAAAGGCTTGAAGTGTATATAAAAGCCAATTAATATTGATGCAGTATACTCACTCCGTAAGTTGTATATGGTCAGCTGAACTGGAATGTAATATCAGGTGGTAAGAGTCTACAGGATTCTGTTATCAAATGTCAATCTTCCAAAAAGTGTCCAAATACTAGACTGGGAGTGAATGGACTCAAATCACAAAGGTATCCAATGGAAAAAATGTAGTAACTTACTCCATATAAAGGGAGAATCCGGCCTGGCACAGCAAAGAAAGATTTCAACAATCTTTCAACTTGGATAAAAGAAGGTTTTATTTGCTCAACGCGTTTCAACATATTACACGTCTTTATCAAGAGCACAAGTTAAAACAAGCAAAACAAATGAGTAAAAAAATGAGTAAAAACAAATGCTGAGTGTCACACTCAGCATTTGTTTTTACTCATTTGTTTTACTTGTTTTAACTTGTGCTCTATCTATCTGTCTGTCTCTGTCTGTCTATCCTCAAAAATCATCAAACAGAGCAGCATGTATTATTACTATTCTTGCTACTTAGTTACCTTTGGGGGGCCACACATTTTTTAGCACCAAGACCCTTTGTTGAGTAGTTCCGCTACTGCTGATTCTGTATGCCTAGCTGTGTCAGTTACAGGCCTTACTCTGCCATTAACTGGAGTAGAGTGGTATCCCTACCCCTGCTGTTCACTATAGCTTTAGTATCGCCACACACTGGAAAAGTGCTGCATTCTTAACTCTTCCACCCACCTCTCTGATTCTTTATTGTTGGCTTTGCAACTCTTTTGACTGCTTCTGTATTCTCTAGCTGAGCCACTCAGTAGACTGGTTCTACATCCCTAGTTCATCCAGTTAGTGAACTGGTGCTGTATAATTAAAGAGCAGGCAATTTTAAGCAACTTTCTAATTTACTCCTATTGTCACATTTTCTTCATTCTTTTGCTATCTTTATTTGAAAAAGAAGGCATCTAAGCTAAGGAGCCAGACAATTTTTGTTCAGAATTTGCTTAAAATTGCATGCTCTATCGGAATCATGAAAGAAAAAATTTGGGTTCAGTGTCCCTTTAAATGTGATGTTAACTTCTGGTGCTCCTTGCATAGCATTGTAAACCCTGGATTGTTCGGCATGAAGCTAGATAAATCCTAACATCTGACAGCCACATGGGAAGGAAACAACAGCATCTTGTGGAGGTTGCATAATAGAGGTGGAGGTCAGGGTCACAGAACGGGAGGTTTATAACTAATAAGAAAAATATTCTTTTCTTTCACTTCCGATTGTTGTGATAACTTCATGGATTAGATAATGTGTTGCTTAAATACCTTTTTTTTTATATACAAGGCTAGACTGGCACAGCACTGGCCTTGTAATCCACATTGGAACTTTTGTCTTGTTATACCGTGTTCTCCACAGAAAATGTTGCCAGCCAGGTGGCAGGATTAAGTAGCCGGGTGGGGGCAGTGTAATACTTTGCAATAATATAACATTTTCTGTGTATATATATATATATATATATATATATATATATATATATATATATATATATATATATATATATATATATATATATATATATAATGCATTTCATTGGCTACTGCATTTTAAAGGGACACTAAAGTAAAAATGTAACTTTCATGATTCAGACAGAGCACACAATCTTAAGCAACTTTCTAATGTACTCCTATTATCGATTTTTCTTCGTTCTCTTGCAATCTTTATTTAAAAAGCTGGAATGTGATGCATAGGAGCCACCAATAAGCAAGCACTATCTATGGCGCTGAACCTAAAATGGACTGGCTGCTAAGATTTACATTCCTGCTTTTTTAATAAAGATAGCAAGAGAACGAGAAAAATCGATAATAGGAGTAAATTAGAAAGTTGCTTAAAATGTCATGCTCTATCTGAAGCATGAAATAAAAAAATGTGGGTTTAGTATCCCTTTAAATGTAGGAAAGCTGTACCTGTCTTACTCACAAGGAGGGATCAATCCTTTAAACCTTTACACCAAGGCATAAGCTCAACAGAACACTGGCCTTGCACTCCTTGCATTTTTTGCTTTACAGTCACTTAAAGTTTATTTCAAACTCTCACAGTTGTTAAGGATTCTGATGGATGAGTTGGCTGCACCAAGATCTTATTTGAAAAGCAAGAGATTGTTGTGTTTTCTTAGCAGTTAAGTGGTTAATACAGAGACCCTGCAGTACACTGCCAGACCAGACCAGCTGGTTAAACTTGTCTGGTAAGAAAATATTCTTCTGGTAAAGTTTATCTGGGCAGCTTTTGTTATTTTATTTATTTTTTTACACTTTTTTGCTCTCTTTGGCACTTTGTATATCCAATCTCACTACATAAGGAAGGGATCTTGAGCTTTCTCTTCTGAGCTTCACTTTCACTTGTGGTTTATGCTCAAGTAGAGAAAACGTGATATCGCCTTGTTTGCTATTGTTTGTTTTTCCTCCTGTACTTTAAAATCATTCCCTTATTTTAACTCATTACAGAAGCCAGTTGGTAAAGCTCTGCATCTTTATACTGGGCACAGCCATCTTGGTCCGCACATATTGCTGGGTCTTGGTCCGCACGTATTGCTGCGTCTTGGTCCGCACGTATTGCTGCGTCTTGGTCCGCACGTATTGCTGCGTCTTGGTCCGCACGTATTGCTGCGTCTTGGTCCGCACGTATTGCTGCGTCTTGGTCCGCACGTATTGCTGCGTCTTGGTCCGCACGTATTGCTGCGTCTTGGTCCGCACGTATTGCTGCGTCTTGGTCCGCACGTATTGCTGGGTCTTGGTCCGCACGTATTGCTGCGTCTTGGTCCGCACGTATTGCTGGGTCTTGGTCCGCACGTATTGCTGGGTCTTGGTCCGCACGTATTGCTGGGTCTTGGTCCGCACGTATTGCTGGGTCTTGGTCCGCACGTATTGCTGGGTCTTGGTCCGCACGTATTGCTGCGTCTTGGTCCGCACGTATTGCTGCGTCTTGGTCCGCACGTACTGCTGGGTCTTGGTCCGCACGTATTTTACTTTTACAGATAAGTGACTTTGCTGGCTTTCTCAATAGAAAGCAGAAGAGTTACATTTTTGCAGTTTTTTTTACACAGTTGAAAAGTTACATAGCAAATGTAAAGAAGCCCTTTGGAGTACTATAGAGCAATGCATCCACTGCAATAATCTACAGCTTCCACTCTGTACTGTGCATGCTAAGCTAAAGTGCTTGTCAAACTGATGTGAATGCACACTGCTCTGTCACAGGGTACACGAATACTTAAATTCCAAGATGGCTGTGCCCAGCGTGAAGATGCAGAACTAAACTAACCAGCACATTTAAATGGTTAGAATAAAGGAATAGCTTTAAAGAGAGCTGCATGAGTAGTAACCATGCTACTGTAGTTGTAATCATGTACCTTAAAGGGACATTAATCTGAGTATAACAAACACAGCTTGTCATATACTGGTTTAAAGGGACATTTTTATTTCTATCCTCACATATACAAAAACAGGACTTAAAGGGACATAAAACCCAAAATATTGTTTTCATGATTCAGATAGAGCATACAATTTTTAACAACTTTCCAATGTACTTCTATTTCCTTAGTTTTGTTGTTATCCTTAGTTGAGAAGCAGGGATGTAAGTTCAGGAGTGTGCACGTGGCTGCAGCACTATATGGCAATAATGTTATACATTCGCAAGAGCACTAGATGGCAGAACTATGTCCTGTCATGCAGTGCATCAGGCATGTTCATGCTACTTATCTAGACCTTTCTTCAACAAAGAATAGCATGAGAACAAAGCAAATTTGATAATAGAGATAAATTGAAAACTTTTTGAAATTGTATTCTCTATCTGAATAATAAATGAAAAATTTAGTCTTTCATGTCCCTTTTAGCAAAATTATTTTAAATGATGGTGCCACTCAGGATACTTGTGCAAGGGAAACATTTTATACTGGGGTTGTAGAATCCAACATTTTAGGAAACAGGGCTACAATATTTTAGGAGCCATGTCACCCTGGCCCCAGGATTTGTCAAGCCCTCTTTAAATGAAATGACTGCTCTATTTATTTTATTTTAGATAGATGTTGGCTGCATGTGACTTGAAGTCCTAAGTTTTCTGGGTAAATCCTAGTCAGGATTTTCTAGATTGTTACAAAATGAAACATCTACATTGCTGTATTCTGACAATGGTAATCTATCTGTATATAATCCAACCATAATTAGAATATCTAGACTGTTTAGCTGTTTATGAATTATGGCTAAGTCCTATTCCGATTTATAAATAATACTTAATGATAGGTTTGCCAGATTTGACTTCCTGTCAACCCTATAAATATATGTACATGTTACAAACTCAGTATAATGTGTTCACGTGGCTTAGGTGTTGCCCCAGTTTGGTTTATTTAGCTATGTAAATATTTTCTCTCCAATATATTAAATCAGTTAAAAGAGAGCATTAACAAGCCGCTATTAATCTAAAGTGCACCACTGATTTTATTACGCCATTCACAAAATGATTAAGGACTGTAATCTGTTCATCATATATGGGATTCGCTCAACAACTTAATTAATACAAGACTATATCCTAAAAAACGTTTTCTACTAAAAACTGAAGTTTAGGTTTTCCTTAACATGATTGTCTAAAATCATAGAACATATAAGGACATTATTACAATGAAGGTTTTTCTTTTTAGACTGTAATTATCCAAAAATTAGCATTGTGGGAACCGTCCCTTTCAGCCAATGAGAATTTAAATGAAAGTATGAATTGTGCACACAAACAGCTCTTACTTATTTCCCCCTCCAACCTGATATTTTTTGTTGCTGGACTTTCACATGCGCAACAGGAAATATGTTATCTTTGTCTTTATTTTTCATGGAACACACTGTACTAGGGTCATTTTCATACATTATTTTAGAAATTACAAAAACAAAATCTGACACAGTGACATCATATTTTTGAATGAAATCCTTTCTACTGCTGTTTAGGGGTTTGTGAGGTTCATACACTGGTGTAAGAATTTAGGTAGAAATATAAGGAGAGGGATGGTTTCTTACACAATTACTTTGCAAAGTAGCAGCTGTTTTTCTTGTATTAATGCTTATTGGCTGACAGGGACAGTTCCCAGAGTGCTCTTTTCTTGGACAAGGGCAGACTGAAAAGAAAAGTCCAATTTCTTTTCTTTTTTTTTTTTTTGCATTTGCTGCTTTAAAAAATAAGATTGGGGGTAAAAATACTTTTTTGGGTGCATCATAGAAAAATCTTTCCCACTGTCTTGACTGGTTTAAAGGGACAGTCAACACCAGAATTTTTGTTGTTTAAAAAGAAAGACAATCCCTTTATTACCCATTCCCCAGTTTTGCATAACCAACACAGTTATAATACACGTTTTACCTCTGTAATTATCTTGTATCTAAGCTTCTGCTGACTGCCCCCTAATTTCAGTTCTTTTGACAGACATGCAGTTTAGCCAATCAGTGCTCACTCCTAGGTCACTTTACGTGCATGAGCTCAATGTTTTGTATATGAAACATGTGAACTAATGCCCTCTAGTGGTCAAAATGTATTCACATTAGAGGCAGTCTTCAAGGTCTAAGAAATTAGCATATGAACCTCCTAGTTTTAGCTTTCAACTAAGAATACCAAGGGAACAAAGCAAAATTGGTGATAAAAGTAAATTGGGAAGTTGTTTAAAATTGCATGCCCTATTTAAAACATGAACGTTTTTTTTGGACTTGACTGTCCCTTTAAACATTTTAGGTGGGACTCCAGATGGAGAGGAATGTTTTAGTTTTTTAGCCAGTACTTAGCATTGGTATTAAAAACACAGGGCCTCAGAGATGTGGGGCTCACACTTCATGTGATATTTAGATGCCTGTTAGAAGCCTACAGTGATGTCACACAGTTAAAGGGACACTAAACCCAAGATTTTTCTTTCATGATTCAGGTAGAGAATACTATTTTTTAAACAATATTCACATTTAATTCTATTATCTAATTTGCTTCATTCTTTAGATACCCTTTGTTGAAGAAAAAACAATGCACATGGGTGAGCCAATCACACGAGGCATCTGTGTGCAGCCACCAAACAGCAGCTAACGAGCCTATCTAGATATGCTTTTCAGCAAAGGATATCAAGACGATAAAGCAAATTGGATAATAGAAGTAAATTAGAAAGTTGTTTAAAATTACATGCTCTTTCTACATCATGGTGTAAAACATGTAGGTTTTATGACCCTTTAATTTTAAACCGTATTTGACTCTTTGGTAAATTAGATATATTCTCCAGCCTTCTATAGAGATGTTATGTATTTGGAACCAGAAACAAATACTTTGCAGCACCCCAGCCACAGCTGCAGTGTACTAAGTGTAGTATGAGGTAAGATCAGGCTGGAACGTGGTGATACAGACAAAGAAGGGAGACCCATTAATGTGTGAGTGTCTTAATAAAAAAAAAAAGCCAGCAACCATGTGACTTATCTGCCAGTGAGGATAGCACTTAAATCCTGATAGTGTGTCACATCTATGGGGTAATAATATAGATTTATATGAGTCTTGCCCCTATGCTGACTATGTTCCTGGCACAGGAAAGGGGTTCTGACAGTCACCAGAAATAGTTCTGCATTTGATCCAGGAAGGAATACAATGCAGAGGGTCCTACAAGGAAGCAGATGTTTCTAAAGATGCAAGGAATTAGTTTCACTGCAGAAGTAAATAAAAATAAGGCATTTAATGCCTTGTCTGTCATAGCAATGAGTTGCAGGCTGAGCCCCAGTATGCCCCCCTTACTGTAGCCACCTTCATTTGATTGTACACCAATGTCAAGTTTTAGAAATAGAATTAACATGAGTATTGACTATACACTAGGTTACAAGGGGATAATCTAACTATACCCTTTTATCTATGGCAAGGCTGTTCCACCGTACAATCCTTTCTCCTCTCACTGTACACTTACTTTGTTACACAGTCCTTGTGAGTGGCCATTAAGATAATCTATAGAGACTTGGGTAAGGGCTTACACCATATTTGCCAACCTGACTGTTGTTTACTGTAGGTGTTGCTTTTGGCTCCTAGCATCAAATTATTAACCGTTAAAGGGACACTAAACCCAAATGTTTTCTCTAATGATTCAGATAGAGCGTGCAATTGTAAGCAACTTTCTAATTTACTCCCATTATCATTTTTTCTTTGTTCTCTTGCTTTTTTTTTAATTAAAAAGTAAGAATGTAAAGCTTAGGTGCCGGCCCATTTTAGGTTCAGCACCCTGGAAAGCGCTTGCTTATTGGGGGCTACATTTAGGTTCTTAACCAAAAATGGGCCAGCTCCTAAGCTTTACATTCCTGCTTTTTTAAAATAAAAATAGCAAGAGAATGAAGAAAAATTGATATTAGGAGTAAATTAGAAAATTGCCTACAATTGCACTCTCTATCTGAAGCATTAAAGAAAAAAATGGGTTTAGTATCCCTTTAATGAAGTTGCTTAGTGTTGGCTTATGTTGCCAAAAATATATATACATCACTACCCAGCAGCTGTTACCTTTCTGTTTTTACTGGTATGTTTTCAGTAACCTCCTCTCTTCAGCAACTGACCACACATTAGTCTCACTGGAAGGGCACAAGGCTGAATGCCCAGACATCTTTCTAATATTCATTTCAGCTGTGTAAACAAACAGTGATACTGATTAACCCTCTGATAGCTAGTGAGGCATACAGTACAGTTTGTTATGCCTATGTTCAGATCAAATGTGCTTGTAACTGCTTGTAGTTTGACATTCACAATATTCCCTTACAGAACATTAAATAATGAATGGCATTGCCATTAGCTCTAATACTGTTCAATCCTTGCATCTTATTATATCCTACAAGACTGTAAGCTCTTTAGACAAGATTTAGTTAAGAGGTTCTGCTCTTAATTAGCCAGCTTTCTGGAGCAACCAGGAGCCAGGGTAAATATCCTTGTTTCATTTGCACAGAGAGACAACTTTGAAGAGGGAATTGGGTGTGGTGTCCACAAACAGGATCTTGGAGATTGGAGAAATTTGCCTTATGGGAAGGACTGGGAGGGAGGGTGCTTAGTGCCAGGGAACAGGTGTGTGACATGCGATAGCAGGTTATATACACAAATTATAGCTGTTGTGCACAGCTTGTAATGGAGAGTCCAGGCTAATAGCAGAACTAACATTTAATTACATGCAAAGAGAAGGATATGAAGGAAAAACGCAATACTAGTTCCTTATATGGACACTTATAACGTGATTAGTCAAACAGATTTTTCCGCTTAAAATCTGTGTCTATACTTCATAAGCGAATGTAATTGTTTTACCACCTCATTGTAGTGGTTGTTACTTCCTGTGTGATTTCAGCACTTCCTATGTAATCTGAACAAAGCATTGTGTTGTATTTTTGTGCTTTATTCTAATCTGCAGCGATGCCCTCAGCCGCACATCGCAGAAGCTGTTTGCTATGTGTTTATGTGACTTCAATCAATACCTCTAAATCAGTGGAAGGGCACAAAAGGGGGTCCCTGATTCCTCTCATGTTTAACTGCCATAGTACATTTAAAGAGATATAAATGATCCCTGCACAACATATTTCATTATATAAAATAGTACAGTTGTGATTTATTTGGCGTGCTAATATATCGATAAATTGCGATTGTTTCCATGCCCCTCCCCTGAATTCACCTGCATGCAACATATTTAAAAGTAATTTTCTTTATTTTGTTAACAAAATTCATATTGTTTTGCACTTCAGGGGCATACACTTTAAAAGGTCTTTTGAGTATGTTTATCTTCTTTGATGTGAATTTAAAGGGAAATTCTGAAGCAAAACTGACATGCTCTAATTTTGCATTACTAGCCTACTAGGCCAGTGAGCCAGTCAGAAGCAGCGTTTACACATTACTGTAAATCACCAGCTATGTCTTACACAGGAGCTTGTCTTTACCAGAGGGTTTAACCCCTTAGTGACCAGAGCACTTTTCCATTTTCTGTCCGTTTGGGACCAAGGCTATTTTTACATTTCTGCAGTGTTTGTGTTTAGCTGAAATTTTCCTCTTACTCATTTACTGTACCCACACATATTATATACCGTTTTTCTCGCCATTAAATGGACTTTCTAAAAATACCATTATTTTCATCATATCTTATCATTTACTATAAAAAAAATTATAAAATATGAGGAAAAATGAAAAAAAACACACTTTTTCTAACTTTGAACCCCAAAATCTGTTACATATCTACAACCACCAAAAAACACCCATGCTAAATAGTTTCTAAATTTTGTCCTGAGTTTAGAAATACCCAATGTTTACATGTTCTTTGCTTTTTTTTGTAACTTATAGGGCCATAAATACAAGTAGCACTTTGCTATTTTCAAAACATATTTTTTTCAAAATTAGCGCTAGTTACATTGGGACACTGATATCTTTCAGGAATCCCTGAATATCCATTGACATATATATATTTTTTTTTAGAAGACATCCCAAAGTATTGATCTAGGCCCATTTTGGTATATTTCATGCCACCATTTCACCGCCAAATGCGATCAAATACAAAAAATTTGTTCACTTTTTCACAAATTTTTTCACAAACTTTCAGTTTCTCACTGAAATTATTTACAAACTGCTTGTGCAATTATGGCATAAATGGTTGTAAATTCTTCTCTGGGATCCCCTTTGTTCAGAAATAGCAGACATGTATGGCTTTGGCATTGCTTTTTGGTAATTAGAAGGCCGCTAAATGCCACTGCGCACCACACGTGTATTATGCCCAGCAGTGAAGGGGTTAATTAGGGAGCATGTAAGGAGCTTTTTGGGGTATTTTTAGCTTTAGTGTAGTGTAGTAGACAACCCCAAGTATTGATCTAGGCCCATTTTGGTATATTTCATGCCACCATTTCACCGCCAAATGCGATCAAATTAAAAAAAACATTACATTTTTCACAATTTTAGGTTTGTCACTGAAATCATTTACAAACAGCTTGTGCAATTATGGCACAAATGGTTGTAAATGCTTCTCTGGGATCCCCTTTGTTCAGAAATAGCAGACATATATGACTTTGGCGTTGCTTTTTGGTAATTAGAATGCTGCTAAATGGCGCTGCGCATCACACGTGTATTATGGCTAGCAGTGAAGGGGTTAATTAGGTAGCTTGTAGGGAGCTTGCAGGGTTAATTTTAGCTTTAGTGTAGAGATCAGCCTCCCACCTGAAACATCAGACCCCCTGATCCCTCCCAAACATCTCTCTTCCCTCCCCTACCCCACAAATGTCCCCGCCATCTTAAGTACTGGCAGAAACTCTGCCAGTACTAAAATAAAAGGAAAATGTGTGCATTTTTGTGCATTTTGTTTTAGCATATTTACATATGCTTCTGTGTAGGATCCCCCTTAGCCCCCAACCTCACTGATCCCCCACCCAACAGCTCTCTAACCCTCCCCCTCTGACTTAATGTGCGCCATCTTGGGTACTGGCAGCTGTCTGCCAGTACCCATTTTAGTGAAAATATGTGTTTTTATTTAAAAAATTTCCTTTTTCTGTAGTGTAGCTTCCCCCCCCCCAATACCAACCCCCCACCCCTTCCAGATCGCTTAAATGCTTTATTTTTAAAATGTTTATTTCATTTTTTTAATACACTTACTCTTTACTTTTTTTCTGTAGTGTAGCGGTTCCCACCCGCTCCCGCCCCGTGCACGCGCCCCGCCCGCCACCCACCGTGCACGCGCGCGCGCAGCCGTGCGCGCCCCCCCGAAGGCTCCGCCCCCGATCCCGCCCCCCTCCACCTTCCAGATCACACCGATGGCCGCCCACCCGCCTCCCAAGTCGGCTCCCACCCACCAACGATACCGGCCATCGATGTCCGGTGCAGAGAGGGCCACAGAGTGGCTCTCTCTGCATCGGATGGCCAGAAAGTGTTATTGCAGGATGCCTCGATGTCGAGGCATCACTGCAATAACCGGAAAGCAGCTGGAAGCGAGCAGGATCGCTTCCAGCTGCTTTCCAGACTGAGGACGTGCAGGGTACGTCCTCAGGCGTTAACTGCCTTTTTTTAGAGGACGTACCCTGCACGTCCTCGGTCATTAAGGGGTTAAAGAGACAGTCAGGTCAAACCTAACTTTTCATAATTCCGATTGAGCACACAATTTTAAACAACTTTCTAATTCACTTCCATTATATAAATAAGCACAAACTTTTATATGCCCACTTTGTGCAGCCCCAGCTCCTACTGAGCATGTGCAAGATTCACAGGATATACGCATATGTATTTTGTGATTGGCTAATGGCTGTCACATGATGCATTAGGAAGGAAAATGTAACTGATTGAAATTCACACCAGGTGTTTTGTTCATTATCTTTTTATTATGCATTATGCTGTTCTACTGTATTTAGTAGTCCTTTGAGGGGATCAAGCAAGCAGTGAGATGACGCTAGTCTTGCTCAAACAAATCACAGCATAACATTTTTTCATTAAAATGTCAGTTTTTAATGCCTTTGTAAAGGGATAGGAAAGGCAAAATTAAACTTTATGATTCATATATAGCAGTATCTCTTGTGATTGGCTATCTAGATGTGTTCATATAGCTGCCAGTAGTGCAAAGATGTTTAAATTTGGTTTTTAAGCAGGATATACGTGTATGTATATAGGAACAGATTGATTATTGGCTGATAAAGACAAGCCCCTGGCTCTGTTGGCTGACAGTGACGTGTCTTCACGAGCACAAAAGTTTTAGTTTTTTTACACATCGATGTCTGTTAAGAAAAAACAGTGATACATTTTCAACTGTAGGATTCACACCTGTCACCATGCATAAATTATGTCTGATATTATGTTATCTCTATTTGGTTTGCTGTTTCTCTGAGAGCTAAGCAGGCGTTTATGACATTATCAGATTAGTGTGGGTAGTGATGTTGTCACATTTAGCTGTGTAAAATGTGGGCCTGAAGGGACACATACTTCACTGGTTGTCTCAGGGACACTGCACTGTTAAAGGGACATTAAATACCAAATAAATGCTAGATAGCTTGAAGCATTCAAATAAAAGATTAGTCTAAGACTAACATATAGATGTTTGTTTTTTAAAAGTGATAGTAAATCCTAGTGTTTAAAAAACCCTAGGCCTAGATTTGGAGTTCGGCGGTAAAAGGGCTGTTAACGATCCGCGGGCTTTTTTCTGCCGCACCATAATTTAACTCTGGTATCGAGAGTTAAAACAAATGCTGCGTTAGGATCCAAAAAAGGAGCGTAGAGCATTTTTACCGCAAAAGCAACTCTCGATACCAGAGTTGCTTACGGACGCGGCCGGCCTCAAAAACGTGCTCGTGCACGATTCTCCCATAGGAAACAATGGGGCTGTTTGAGCTGAAAAAAAACCTAACACCTGCAAAAAAGCAGCGTTCAGCTCCTAACGCAGCCCCATTGATTCCTATGGGGAAACACTTCCTACGTCTGCACCTAACACCCTAACATGTACCCCGAGTCTAAACACACCCTAATCTTACACTTATTAACCCCTAATCTGCCCTCCCTAACATCGCCGACACCTGCATTACACTTTTAACCCCTAATCTGCCGCTCCGTAAAACGCCGCCACCTACGTTATCCCTATGTACCCCTAATCTGCTGCCCTAACATCGCCGACCCCTATGTTATATTTATTAACCCTAATCTGCCCCCCACAACGTCGCCTCCACCTGCCTACACTTATTAACCCCTAATCTGCCGAGCGGACCTGAGCGCTACTATAATAAAGTTATTAACCCTAATCCGCCTCACTAACCCTATCATAAATAGTATTAACCCCTAATCTGCCCTCCCTAACATCGCCGACACCTACCTTCAATTATTAACCCCTAAACTTCCGATCGGAGCTCACCGCTATTCTAATAAATGGATTAACCCCTAAAGCTAAGTCTAACCCTAACACTAACACCCCCCTAAGTTAAATATAATTTTTATCTAACGAAATTAATTAACTCTTATTAAATAACTTATTCCTATTTAAAGCTAAATACTTACCTGTAAAATAAACCCTAATATAGCTACAATATAAATTATAATTATATTATAGCTATTTTAGGATTAATATTTATTTTACAGGCAACTTTGTAATTATTTTAACCAGGTACAATAGCTATTAAATAGTTAAGAACTATTTAATAGTTACCTAGTTAAAATAATAACAAATTTACCTGTAAAATAAATCCTAACCTAAGTTATAATTAAACCTAACACTACCCTATCAATAAAATAATTAAATAAACTACCTACAATTACCTACAATTAACCTAACACTACACTATCAATAAATAAATTAAACACAATTGCTACAAATAAATACAATTAAATAAACTAGCTAAAGTACAAAAAATAAAAAAGAACTAAGTTACAGAAAAATAAAAAAATATTTACAAACATAAGAAAAATATTACAACAATTTTAAAATAATTACACCTACTCTAAGCCCCCTAATAAAATAACAAAGCCCCCCAAAATAAAAAATTCCAACCCTATTCTAAATTAAAAAAGTTACAAGCTCTTTTACCTTACCAGCCCTGAACAGGGCCCTTTGCGGGCATGCCCCAAGAATTTCAGCTCTTTTGCCTGTAAAAGAATAAATACAATACCCCCCCCCCCAACATTACAACCCGCCACCCACATACCCCTAATCTAACCCAAACCCCCCTTAAATAAACCTAACACTAAGCCCCTGAAGATCTTCCTACCTTGTCTTCACCATCCAGGTATCACCGATCCGTCCTGGCTCCAAGATCTTCATCCAACCCAAGCGGGGGTTGGCGATCCATAATCCGGTCCAGAAGAGGCTCCAAAGTCTTCCTCCTATCCGGCAAGAAGAGGACATCCGGACCGGCAAACATCTTCTCCAAGCGGCATCTTCGATCTTCTTCCATCCGGTGCGGAGCGGGTCCATCTTGAAGCAGGCGACGCAGATCCATCCTCTTCTTCCGATGTCTCCCGACTAATGACGGTTCCTTTAAGGGACGTCATCCAAGATGGCGTCCCTCGAATTCCGATTGGCTGATAGGATTCTATCAGCCAATCGGAATTAAGGTAGGAATTTTCTGATTGGCTGATGGAATCAGCCAATCAGAATCAAGTTCAATCCGATTGGCTGATCCAATCAGCCAATCGGATTGAGCTCGCATTCTATTGGCTGTTCCGATCAGCCAATAGAATGCGAGCTCAATCTGATTGGCTGATGGGATCGGGCCATCGGATTGAACTTGATTCTGATTGGCTGATTCCATCAGCCAATCAGAAAATTCCTACCTTAATTCCGATTGGCTGATAGAATCCTATCAGCCAATCGGAATTCGAGGGACGCCATCTTGGATGACGTCCCTTAAAGGAACCGTCATTAGTCGGGAGACATCGGAAGAAGAGGATGGATCCGCGTCGCCTGCTTCAAGATGGACCCGCTCCGCACCGGATGGAAGAAGATCGAAGATGCCGCTTGGAGAAGATGTTTGCCGGTCCGGATGTCCTCTTCTTGCCGGATAGGAGGAAGACTTTGGAGCCTCTTCTGGACCGGATTATGGATCGCCAACCCCCGCTTGGGTTGGATGAAGATCTTGGAGCCAGGACGGATCGGTGATACCTGGATGGTGAAGACAAGGTAGGAAGATCTTCAGGGCTTAGTGTTAGGTTTATTTAAGGGGGGTTTGGGTTATATTAGGGGTATGTGGGTGGTGGGTTGTAATGTTGGGGGGGGTATTGTATTTATTCTTTTACAGGCAAAAGAGCTGAAATTCTTGGGGCATGCCCCGCAAAGGGCCCTGTTCAGGGCTGGTAAGGTAAAAGAGCTTGTAACTTTTTTAATTTAGAATAGGGTAGGGAATTTTTTATTTTGGGGGGCTTTGTTATTTTATTAGGGGGCTTAGAGTAGGTGTAATTATTTTAAAATTGTTGTAATATTTTTCTTATGTTTGTAAATATTTTTTTATTTTCTGTAACTTAGTTCTTTTTTATTTTTTGTACTTTAGCTAGTTTATTTAATTGTATTTATTTGTAGCAATTGTGTTTAATTTATTTATTGATAGTGTAGTGTTAGGTTAATTGTAGGTAATTGTAGGTAGTTTATTTAATTATTTTATTGATAGGGTAGTGTTAGGTTTAATTATAACTTAGGTTAGGATTTATTTTACAGGTAAATTTGTTATTATTTTAACTAGGTAACTATTAAATAGTTCTTAACTATTTAATAGCTATTGTACCTGGTTAAAATAATTGCAAAGTTGCCTGTAAAATAAATATTAATCCTAAAATAGCTATAATATAATTATAATTTATATTGTAGCTATATTAGGATTTATTTTACAGGTAAGTATTTAGCTTTAAATAGGAATAAGTTATTTAATAAGAGTTAATTTATTTCGTTAGATAAAAATTATATTTAACTTAGGGGGGTGTTAGTGTTAGGGTTAGACTTAGCTTTAGGGGTTAATCCATTTATTAGAATAGCGGTGAGCTCCGATCGGAAGTTTAGGGGTTAATAATTGAAGGTAGGTGTCGGCGATGTTAGGGAGGGCAGATTAGGGGTTAATACTATTTATGATAGGGTTAGTGAGGCGGATTAGGGGTTAATACTTTATTATAGTAGCGCTCAGGGTCCGCTCGCAGATTAGGGGTTAATAAGTGTAGGCAGGTGCGGCGACGTTGAGGGGGGGCAGATTAGGGGTTAATAAATATAATATAGGGGTCGGCGGTGTTAGGGGCAGCAGATTAGGGGGTACATAGGGATAACGTAGGTGGCGGCGATTTGCTGGTCGGAAGATTAGGGGTTAATTATTGTAAGTAGCTGGCGGCGACGTTGTGGGGGGCAGGTTAGGGGTGAATAAATATAATACAGGGGTCGGCGGGGTTAGGGGCAGCAGATTAGGGGTACATAAGTATAACGTAGGTGGCGGTCGGGCAGATTAGGGGTTAAAAATTTTAATCGAGTGGCGGCGGTGTGGGGGGGAGCTCGGTTTAGGGGTACATAGGTAGTTTATGGTGTGTTAGTGTACTTTAGGGTACAGTAGTTAAGAGCTTTATAAACCGGCGTTAGCCAGAAAGCTCTTAACTCCTGCTATTTTCAGGCGGCTGGAATCTTGTCGTTAGAGCTCTAACGCTCCCTGCAGAAACGACTCTAAATACCGGCGTTAGAAAGATCCCATTGAAAAGATAGGCTACGCAAATGGCGTAGGGGGATCTGCGGTATGGAAAAGTCGCGGCTGAAAAGTGAGCGTTAGACCCTTTAATCACTGACTCCAAATACCAGCGGGCGCTCCAAAACCAGCGTTAGGAGAGCCTCTAACGCTGGTTTTGACGGCTACCGCCGAACTCTAAATCTAGGCCCTAGGATTTACAGGTCACTAGAATAAAGTGGACTTTCAGTGATCAGTTTGTAAAGGGGGAGTTTAGCACTTTTTTTTTTTTTTACAAACTGATCACTGAACGTAAACTTTATTTTTAGTGATGGTAAATCCTAGCATTTTCTAAACTCTCCAGATTTACCATCACTTTAGTTGTTTAAATATTGACAAAATAAGTGTAGTTTTAGTGTCTAAATAAGTCACTATGAGTGTGCAGCCAATGGAATATAACAGTGTCCTGCACTTCCATTTCTAACAGAAACTGAAAAGCACACGATTGTCAGAATGAAATTTGACAGGAAAAGGGAACAAAATAAATAATGAAAGTAAATTGCACTTTTTTTTTAATATATACAATTTATCATTTTATATTTCCATCTGAAAGGGTTAAATGTCAATTTAAGGGTTAACTCTTCTCCCTACTCGCTGTCGCTAGTCGTCTATCATGGTGCCCCCGGAGGGGGCAAGGGGTTTTGCTGTAAGAAATCGTCTCGGTCTCTGCACTAGAAGAATTGGTTGCAAATTAAAAAAGGACTCAGCTGTTGGCACTTTCCAGGGAGGGAGGGGGCTTCTCGAGGCTTGTCACAAACTAAGTACCCTGAGTTTCTGCTGTGTGATGATACAGCTGAGCAGTCTGATTCCTAGACAGGATGGATCTGTAAGTAGTTTTGCTTGTTAAAGTACCAAAAATGCTGCTGTGTAAAGATTTGGGTTAAAACATTAAACTTTTGGGGTTCATCACAATCTTGTTTTTATAAGGTAATGATTTATGAACTTTGATCAGTGTGGTTTTTTTTTTTTTTTTGTTTTTTTTTACCAGGCTGATAAAATCAATGTTTATTTTTTTTTTTTTATTAAAATTCTTTTTGAGGAAAAGTTTATTTAAAGATAGTTTTCTATTTAAGATACAAGTTATCCATCCTGAAATAAGGATTCGTTTTGAAATGTGTGTCTACAGCAAAACTTTTTAGAAAATGAACATACAAAGTTAAGAAATAGATACTAAACCCAAAAATTTTCTTTCATGATTCAGGTAGAGAATACAATTTTAAACAACTTTCTAATTTACTTCTATTATCTAATTTCTTTCATTCTCTTGGTATAATTTGTTGAAGGAGCAGCAATGCACTGCTGGTTTCTATCTGAACACATAGGGTGAGCCAATGACAATCGGTATATTTATGCAGTCACCAATCAGCAGCTAGACCCTAGGTTCTTTGCTGCTCCTGAGCTTTTATAGATACATTTTTCAGAAAAGAATAACAAGAGAAGGAAGCAAAATAAATAATAGAAGTAAATTGGAAAGCTGTTTAAAATTATATTCTCTATCTGAATCATGAAAGAAAAATGTTGGGTTTCATGTCCCTTTAAAGGGACATAAACCCCAAATATTACTTTTATTATTCAGATAGAGCATACATTTTTAAATAACTTTCATCCATACTTTTTTCCAATTCTTTTTTTTATTAGGAATCACATGGGAATACAATACAATTGCAGTTGTTCCCTGGACATCGGGTACAAGCGCTTTCAACAGTAATATATAAAGATGGTCATTAACATAGGATAGTCCATAGATATGTAACCAATTCCAAGGGTGTTGTGCGTTACATTGACAAATTGAAGTGTGTTGAGTCCATGCGATAACCTAAACACATTCTCTTTTCTCTTTTTTATATCTTAAATTTAATTATAACAAAAAAAACTATAAAAAAACATCCAAACAATTTAAACAAACGTATAGTTTTCTTCTACTAGATACGAGTCCACGGATTCATCCTTACTTGTGGGATATTATCCTCCTGCTAACAGGAAGTGGCAAAGAGCACCACAGCAGAGCTGTCTATATAGCTCCTCCCCTGACTCCACCCCCCAGTCATTCTCTTTGCCTATACTAAGTAATAGGAAGAGGTAAAGTGAAAGAGGTGATAAAATTATAGTTTTTATTTTCTTCAAGCAAGACTTTTTTATTTTAAATGGTACCGGTGAGTGCTATTTTTCCTTAGGCAGCAGATGGAAGAAGATTTCTGCCTGGAGGTTGATGATTTTAGCAGTGGTTACTAAGATCCAAAGGAGTTCCCACAGAATGGCTGAGGAGTACTTGAGAAGCTTCAGTGTGGGGAACGGTTTTCATGCTACAAGCATTGAGGTATGTTCAGTCATTATTTCTTCTGAAGAGACTGTGGTATTTCAGAACCGGCTGACATAGTTCCCATGAGGGAAGGGGTAAGCAGTAATCCTAAGTCAATGAAAGGGATGTTACTGGGACCTGTTATATTATGGGCTATAAAGACACTGGTTGCATAATGGTTGTGTGAGAAATGATTTATGTGCAGGGGCAATAACGTTTTTCTATGAACTAATGTTTGTGTGTTTGATGGTTCTGGAGGGTTTCACATGGCTGACAATATTGTACTGGGTATATGAAAACCCACATGGCTAGTTCCTATAACGCTTTACAGCGTTTTTTCACTAGGCTGAGACATCGTGGATGATGGGCGGGGCCTAATTTCGCGCCTTAGATGCGCAGTTGTATTTCACATAAAGGCAGCAAGCTCCAGCTCCGGTGGGCCTCAACTTCAGAGATAGCCTTATCGAAGTGAGAGTGTAATTCTCAGACCCCAGAGGGCAGGTAGGTGCCACAGTAGAGCTGTGGCGAGGTGCAGGGGGTTGCTAATTTATTTTCCATAACGTTTTTTTTGGGTAACGTTTTTGCTAATAGAGGGTTGATAGTCCCTTACTTGTGGTGCAATCTTAGGCTGCCAGATTAGACACATATATGATAAAATTGTGAGTGTTATATCTTTTTAGAGCAGTTTTGGAAAAATTGAATGCTTTTTTTCTCTTAAAGGCGCAGTACCGTTTTTCAAATTGTTATTTTTTTCACTAAATAAAGTGTTTTTAAGCCTGTTTGTGGTCATTACTAGTGTGTGTAAGTGTGTTAAAGTGTGCGCAAGAGGCACCAGGCTACTCCAACCCTAAAGTCCCTCAAATTAGGGAAAAAAGATAAGTGAAAGAATGAAAATGAGGAGAAGCGCTAAAAAAGCTAAAGGTGCTAAACAGTTTAAAAATAATTGCTATACAGACAAAATAGAAATAAATAGGATCAGTTTACTAGTTATAATTTAAAAAAGAGAAATACAGTCCTTTTAGACAAGATGTGAAGTGTAAGGCAGCTGTAACTATCATCAACGCGTTTCTCCCTCTTCGCCCTGTAAGAGGGAGAAACGCGTTGATGATAGTTACAGCTGCCTTACACTTCACATCTTGTCTAAAAGGACTGTATTTCTCTTTTTTGGAGTGAAGGATTCTTCAGCTACCCACGGACAAAACGAGGACTACACTGTGAAGGGCCAGGCGCTTAAATTGAAGCCGGTCTCAAGTCACACACTAATGGTCCTTTTATTATTAGATCTACAGAGGAAATCTGGTTATTTTGTGACCCTGCGTGCGATCCTGCACTAAGAGCGGAGTTCACCATCTTTATTATAGCGGCCGCTATAGTTCACCTTCAAGCTATCCTGACCAATAGGATTGCCCATACAGAGACGACGCCTCCCGATTTGTGACGTCACGGGACACGTACACGCCTCACGGAGGTGCCTCTTGATACACGGACGGTACACCTAAAGGTAAAACGGGTCTACACTAACCCGGCTCTGGTTCTCCTTTGAATCATCTGAGGACTTTAGATTTGATGCTGACTTCTCCCTCATAATACTGAGATAAGGTGTATATTGGCAACAACAGTTTTTATTGTGTGTTTTTTATACATCGGAGACGTCCGATTCTTAAATGATCTATGTTTTTTCCTTTTTTAGGACATATATCAATGTGATTGTTTGTTTTAAATTATAACTAGTAAACTGATCCTATTTATTTCTATTTTGTCTGTATAGCAATTATTTTTAAACTGTTTAGCACCTTTAGCTTTTTTAGCGCTTCTCCTCATTTTCATTCTTTCACTGTGGTCATTACTAGCCTGTTTCAACATGTCTGACATTGAGGAAAGTCAATGTTCTATGTGTTTAGAAGCCATTGTGGAACCCCCACTTAAAATGTGTCCCTCATGTACTGAAAGGCCCTTACATTGCAAAGAATATATTTTAGCTGATAAAAGTATGTCTCAGGATGATTCTCAGTCTGAAGAGAATCAGGTTATGCCATCCATTTCTCCCCAAGTGTCACAACCTTTAACGCCCGCTCAAGCGACGCCAAGTACTTCTAGCACGTCTAATTCTTTCACCCTGCAAGATATGGCTGCAGTTATGTCTACTACCCTTACAGAGGTATTATCTAAACTGCCAGGTTTACAGGGTAAGCGCAGCAGGTCAGGTATTAGAGTAAATGCTGAGCCCTCTGATGCTTTATTGGCCATCTCCGATGTACCCTCACAGTGTTCTGAATTGGGGTTGGGGGAATTGCTGTCTGAGGGAGAGCTTTTAGACTCAGGAAAGATGTTCCCTCAAACAGACTCAGATGTGATGGCCTTTAAGCTTGAACACCTCCGCTTGTTACTCCGGGAGGTTTTAGCGACTCTGGATGATTGTGACCCTATTGTCATCCCACCAGAGAAATTGTGTAAAATGGATAAATATCTAGAGGTCCCTACTTACACTAATGTTTTTCCAGTCCCTAGAAGGATTTCGGACATTGTCACTAAGGAATGGGATAGACCAGGCATTCCGTTCTCTCCCCCTCCTACTTTTAAGAAAATGTTTCCCATATCTGACACCATTCGGGATTCCTGGCAGACGGTCCCTAAGGTAGTGGGAGCTATTTCTACCCTGGCTAAGCGTACAACTATCAATATTGAGGACAGTTGTGCTTTCAAAGACCCTATGGATAAAAAATTGGAGGGTCTTCTAAAGAAATTGTTTGTTCATCAGGGTTTTCTTCTACAACCTATAGCGTGCATTGTTCCAGTAACTACTGCAGCAGCTTTTTGGTTTGAGGCTCTAGAGGAGTCTCTTAAGGTTGAGACCCCATTAGATGATATTTTGGATAGAATTAAGATAGCTAATTCTTTTATTACAGATGCCGCTTTTCAAATGGCTAAGTTGGCGGCAAAGAATGCAGGCTTTGCCATTTTAGCGCGTAGAGCGTTATGGCTTAAGTCTTGGTCTGCTGATGTGTCCTCAAAATCTAAGCTTTTAGCTATCCCTTTTAAAGGTAAGACCCTATTCGGGCCTGAACTGAAGGAGGTAATTTCCGACATTACTGGAGGTAAAGGTCATGCCCTTCCTCAGGATAAGACGGTTAAAATGAGGGCCAAACAAAATAATTTTCGTTCCTTTCGGAACTTTAAAGGTGGACCCTCTACTTCCTCTTCCGCTACAAAGCAGGAGGGGAATTTTGCTCAATCCAAGTCAGTCTGGAGACCTAACCAGACCTGGAATAAAGGTAAACAGGCCAAGAAGCCCGCTGCTGCTACCAAGACAGCATGAAGGGGCAGCCCCTGATCTGGGACCGGATCTAGTAGGGGGCAGACTTTCTGTCTTTGCTCAGGCTTGGGCAAGGGACGTTCAGGATCCCTGGGCATTAGAAATCGACTAGAATTCAAGAATTTTCTCCCAAGCGGGAGATTTCATCTTTCACGTTTGTCTGTAGACCAGACAAAAAGAGAGGCGTTCTTACGCTGTGTAAAAGACCTATATACCATGGGGGTAATCTGCCCAGTTTCAAAACCAGAACAGGGGCAGGGGTTTTACTCAAATCTATTCGTGGTTCCCAAAAAAGAGGGAACATTCAGACCGATTTTAGATCTCAAATGCCTAAACAAATTTCTCAGAGTCCCATCGTTCAAGATGGAGACCATTCAAACTATTTTACCAATGATCCAGGAGGGTCAATATATGACTACCGTGGATTTAAAGGATGCGTATCTTCACATTCCTATCCACAGAGATCATCACCAGTTTCTCAGGTTCGCCTTCCTGGACAAACACTACCAGTTTGTGGCCCTCCCCTTCGGGTTGGCCACAGCTCCCAGAATCTTCACAAAGGTGCTAGGGTCCCTTCTGGCGGTTCTAAGGCCGCGGGGCATAGCAGTGGCGCCCTATCTGGATGATATTTTGATTCAGGCGTCAACTTACCAGCTCGCCAAGTCTCACACGGACATTGTGCTGGCTTTTCTAAGAACTCGCGGGTGGAAGGTGAATATACAAAAGAGTTCGCTAGTTCCACTGACAAGGGTTCCATTTCTAGGAACTCTGATAGACTCGGTAGACATGAAAATATTTCTGACGGAGGTCAAAGTCAAAGATATTAACTACTTGCCGGGCGCTTCAGTCCACTCCTTGGCCATCAGTTGCGATGTGTATGGAGGTCATTGGATTAATGGTAGCGGCAATGGACATAGTTCCGTTTGCTCGCTTACATCTCAGACCACTGCAGCTGTGCATGCTCTGACAGCGGAATGGGGATTATGTGGATTTGTCTCCTCAGATAAATCTGAATCTAGAGACCAGAGACTCTCTTCTTTGGTGGTTGTCACAGGATCATCTGTCCCAGGGAATGTGCTTCCGCAGGCCAGCATGGGTCATAGTGACGACGGATGCCAGCCTCTTGGGCTGGGGTGCAGTCTGGAATTCCTTGAAGGCTCAGGGTGTTTGGACTCAGGAGGAGTCCCTACCACCAATCAATATTCTTGAACTGAGAGCAATATTCAACGCGCTTCAAGCGTGGCCTCAGTTGGCTTTGGCCAAATTCATAAGATTCCAGTCGGACAATATCACGACTGTAGCATATATCAATCATCAAGGGGGAACAAAGAGTTCTCTAGCGATGATAGAGGTTTCCAAGATAATTCGATGGGCAGAGACTCACTCTTGCCATCTATCAGCAATCTATATCCCAGGAGTAGAGAATTGGGAAGCGGATTTTCTAAGTCATCAGACTTTTCATCCGGGGGAGTGGGAGCTCCATCCGGAGGTGTTTCCGGCATTGATCCGTCAATGGGGCACACCAGAATTGGATCTGATGGCATCTCGTCAGAATGCCAAACTTCCTTGTTATGGGTCCAGATCAAGGGATCCCCAATCAGTACTGATAGATGCTCTAGCAGTACCTTGGTTGTTCAACCTGGCTTATGTGTTTCCTCCTTTTCCTGTCCTACCTCGCCTGATTGCCAGAATCAAACAGGAGAGGGCTTCGGTAATCTTGATGGCGCCTGCGTGGCCACGCAGGACTTGGTATGCAGATCTAGTGGAAATGTCATCTCTGCCACCGTGGAAACTGCCACTGAGACAGGACCTTTTCATTCAAGGTCCATTCCAACATCCAAATCTAAATTCTCTGCAGCTGACTGCCTGGAGATTGAACGCTTGATTTTATCTAAGCGGTCATTGATACCTTGATTCAGGCTCGGAAGCCTGTCACTAGGAAAATTTACCATAAGATATGGCGTAAATTATCTTTATTGGTGCGAATCCAAGGGCTACTGATGGAGTAGGGTTAGGATTCCTAGGATTTTGTCCTTTCTCCAAGAAGGATTGGAGAAGGGATTATCAGCTAGTTCCTTAAAGGGACATATTTCTGCTTTGTCTATTTTACTACACAAGCGTCTGGCGGATGTTCCAGACGTTCAGTCTTTTTGTCAGGCTATAGTCAGAATCAAGCCTGTGTTTAAACCTGGTGCTCCGTCATGGAGTTTGAATTTAGTTCTAAATGTTCTTCAAGGGGTTCCGTTTGAACCCATGCATTCCATAGATATTAAGATTTTATCTTGGAAAGTTTTGTTTTTAGACGCTATCTCTTCTGCTCGAAGAGTTTCTGAGCTTTCTGCATTACAATGCGACTCGCCTTATCTTATATTCCATTCTGATAAGGTGGTTTTGGGCACTAAACCTGGATTCCTTCCTAAGGTTGTTTCAAATAAGAATATTAATCAGGAAATTATTGTTCCTTCTTTATGTCCTAATCCTTCTTCTAAGAAGGAGCGTCTGTTACATAATCTGGACGTGGTTCGTGCCTTGAAGTTTTACTTACAAGCGACCAAGGATTTCCGTCAAACATCTTCTCTATTTGTTGTTTATTCTGGAAAGCATAGGGGTCAAAAAGCTACGGCTACCTCTCTCTTTCTTTTTGGCTGAAAAAGCATCATCCGTTTGGCATACGAGACTGCTGGACAGCAGCCTCCTGATAAGATTACAGCTCATTCTACTAGAGCGGTGGCTTCCACATGGGCTTTTAAAAACGATGCTTCTGTTGAACAGATTTGTAAGGCTGCGACTTGGTCCTCCCTTCATTCCTTTTCCAAATTTTCCAAATTTGATACTTTCGCTTCTTCTGTATCCCACAAGTAAGGATGAATCCGTGGACTCGTCGTATCTAGTAGAAGAAAAGGAAATTTATGCTTACATGATAAATTGATTTCTTCTACGATACGACGCGTCCACGGCCCTCCCTGTCATATTAGACAGATTAGATTTTTGTTTTCAAAACTTCCGTCACCTCTGCACCATTTTTAGTTTCTCCTTTTTCTTCCTATACCTTCAGTCGAATGACTGGGGGGTGGAGTCAGGGGAGGAGCTATATAGACAGCTCTGCTGTGGTGCTCTTGGCCACTTCCTGTTAGCAGGAGGATAATATCCCACAAGTAAGGATGAATCCGTGGACTCGTCGTATCGTAGAAAAAATCAATTTATCAGGTAAGCATAAATTTCCTTTTTCTTTTTATACTATCTAACAGATTGGTAACCTACAACTGACCTTAGAGTAGAACCGAAATTTGTGTTGTTTTAGTCTCCATAAGATGAAATGGACGAAAGAGGGGGGGGGGGGGAGTATCTCTTACATCCCCCAAGCAGAGGACAAAATGCAAAAGCAGTGTATGTGACATTTAACCCTCAATCATTATTTCCTCCAGACCACTTCGCTGCGGGTTATTGTGTTGGTCAGTCTCCTCTGAGGGAAGCTTCAAGGAGCAACTCAGGGTGCAAAGAAGGGTCTTAGAACCTGTTGTTGTAATGGGGGGTGAGTGTGGTAATGAATAATTGCCATTTTCTAAGGAATATCTTTAGTCTACGGTTTACGTCTAGTCTAATTGTTCAACAAAAAGTTGCTTAAGTAATCTGTTTGAACTGCGCTATAGAAGGCATTCTTTTAGATACCCCTAGGGCTAGAATGCATTGGCCGGCTAATATGGTGCAGAGTGTAAGCATTGGGTGCATGGTGCTATTTTGTCCGTCCCATACAAAGAGGTAGATCGTCTTTAAAGGGACACTCAAGTCAAAATTAAACAATTTTAATTAAAAATTATTCAAATAGAGCATGCAATTTTAAACAACTTTCAAATTTACTTCCATTTAAAAAAAGTGCACAGTCTTTTTATATTTAAACTTGAGTCACCAGCTCCTACTGAGCATGTGCAAGAATTCACAGCATAAGCGTATATGCAATAGTGATTAGCTGATGGCTGTCACATGGTACGTGTATGCAATTGTGATTGGCTGATGGCTGTCACATGGTACAGGGGGAGTGGAAATAGACATAACTTTTAAAATTGTCAGAAAAAAAATCTACTACTCATTTGAAGTTCAGACTAAGTGCTATTGCATTGTCTTGTTATCTTGCATGTGTTGATTATACAAATCTACTGTGTTGACTTGTCCTTTAAGTCAAAGATAATATTGAGTTTGATTTTTGATCCAGTACTGCAACTGGCGCCAAAAATGGTTAATATAGGGACAGTCAAAGAAATATTGGCTAAGTGTAGGTTTGGGTAGGCAACACTTAATGCATCTGTTCAGACAAGTATGATTCCTATGTGCCAAGCGTGCTGGGGTAATGTAGTCTCCATTGAGCATCCTAGTCTGCATTTCTCTATGGGACGTCTTGATCTTTACCAGACTGTTTTTAATGTCTTTGATTGTGATGTCTCCAATGCCCTCATTGAGTAATCTAGTCAGAATGTTATCCATAATGCTATCGGAGGTACAGTTGATCAGTTGGTAGATCGGGGATAAGGAAAAGTGACCCATTCTATAGGCCGTATGTGTATTAGCGAAGGCAGAAAGTTCCCAGAAGCCAGTGTTCTGAGAAATTAGGGTATTTATGCAGTGCCTACTTTGCAGATATGCATAAAAGTGTGTGATTGGTAGGCCAAATGTGTTCTTTAGATTTTGAAATGTCTTAACCGTGTGTGACAACAGGTCCAGGAGTAAACTTCTAAGTTAATACCCAAAGAGTTCTAGACTTGAAAAGGAGCTGTGTCATTCCCAGCAGGAAAATCTTTATTCCTTAACAGTGGGATGAGTCTAGGGGAGGGGGATTCCCTGCCAATGTACTTAAGGGTTAACCACCATGCTTTCAGGATGTCCTTGTACATTAGATTATTTTTAATCTCTGGTGGTAGTTCCCAGAGTGGGATATATGGGAGGTAGGCAGTTGAGTGAGGCTCTGTTATTGCCTCCTCCAGCTGTGAAATGTGCATTATTAAGTTGCCAATCAAGGACTAAACGTGTCAATGCTGCCCAGTTATACAACTTTAGATTCGGGAGTTCCAAGCCTCCCTTTAAGATATGGTTGTTGCAGTTTGTTAGTAGCTATGCGTGTTTTCTTGCCCTTCCAGATGAAAAGTTGGATTGCTTTATTCTTAAGTGACAGGTCTGATTTGGTGAAAAGGAAGGGTAACATTAATAGTGGATTTAATATTTTAGGCAGAACTGACATTTTCACTAGATTAATGCGTCCAGAGAGGCCAAGGGGGAGTTTTGTCCAAGCTTTTAATTGTGTTCGTAGCTGAGCACACTGCTTTGTAATATTAAGTTCATAGATTTTGTATGGGTTACTATGTAGGTCAAGGTATTAGGTTGTACAACAAAGGGGAAGGGGGATTTATCATAATATCTCCGATTTATTCATGTTTATTTTAGAGCTGCAACAACTAATCGTCATAATCGATAATAATCTATTATGAAAATAGTTGTCAACGAATCTCATAATCGATTAGTTGGTTTGCAATTAGTTGGTCTGTGCACAACACCAGCTGCTTCACTCTAATGAGCTCCTGCACATGGTATTGTGTTTTATGGTTATGTCCTTAGCCTAAAGAACGTGTACAGGCGTTTACTTTTCACTTTTTCAGAACAGTATACGTTTACAACTACCCCTGGCTTATGTGCAACCCAGATATAATAGTCATCATTTGGATTGTTTATATTAAATCTGGTGATTTGGAACTATGCTTTTCATGATATAGTGCTAAGCTTGTTGTTTACACCTTGCCCCTAGATTGATGGGAGTTATTTAAATTGATGTGCACTATTATCTGTTTGCACAATTATTAGCGTATTGCTTGCTATTGCTGATTATATGTACTGTATAAATAAATGTGTAAGGCTTTGTTCTGTTATTGATATACAGTCCTTAGCGCTTTTTGATTTTGTTTTTATTGTTTTTTTTAATATTTTTAATAAATTGTGATATGTACCAGATTCAACCTTTATATGTATATATCTGTTATTTTTAGAGCGGACTAGATATTTCCCCTAACCTTATAGCTTATTTACCATTGCATATAGATATTCAAGATATTTTTATGTTAGAATGAAGTCAAGGGTTACTTTATTGAGAGGCCCCCTTGCCAAGGTAGAAAACACTTAGCATTGGTTAAGAGCTAACAAAGATAAATATCCCACTTTGGTGAAATTGGCAAAACCCTACTTATACATCTCAAGCACCTCAACACCATCTGAGTGCCTCTTCTCTGCCGCAGGAAATATAGATGCAAACAGAGAACCAGCCTTAGCCAGAAGCATTTGGACATGTTGAGATTTTTGCATTTCAATGCAAAGTTTCTGAAAGAGTGAATAACAGAATGTTATTAACAGTGATAGTCTAACTCTTTCTAGTTCTATCTCTTTTCAAACAGTTTGTGGTTTTGTTTTGTTTAATTATAAAACTGTGCTCTGCTGCATAAAAATTGAAGAAACAGTTGTGTTAATGTAAAGTTTTAGTCTGAAGTTTATATTTGTAACACTCATTATGTGGATTTTATTTAAAACATAGAAAACTATTATTGATTCTCTTTTTATCCGATTAGTCGATTAATCGAAAAAATAATAGTCCGATTAATCGATTATGAAAATAATCGTTAGTTGCAGCCCTAGTTTATTTTATATCCTGAGAAATCCCCGAAAATGGTTAAGACGTCTATAATTTTTGGTATGTATAATGAGGGATTTGTAATAAAAAGGAGCATGTCATCGGCATACAAAGCGATATGTACAGTATAATAATTGATGGGCATCCCCGGGTAAGTCTGTCTCAGCTGGAGGGCAAGCGGCTCTAAGGCCAGGTGAAATAGGGGGATAGAGGACACCCCTGACGGATGCCTCTTTGAAGTGTGAAGGTGGGAGAGAGAAGTCCATTAACCATGATATTTGCGGTTGGGGAAGAGTAGATTTTGCAGAGGATTAAAGAAAGGACCATCAAATCGAAATTGCCTAATAGTATTAAATAGATGGGGCCATTCAACTCTATCAGAGGCCTTCTCTGCATCAAGGAATAGCAGAAAGGCCTCTAGATCTCTCCTATACTGTGGGTACCCAGTCTTCATCCAGTAGTGGTTAATAGTGTCAGTATATTTATGAAAATCTTAGTAGTGCTATCCAAATAATATATATAAGTTTATGGCAGGGTTATAAACACAATACAAAGAAATAGAAACCCTTATCAACCATGCACCTACTAGACCATACA
Source organism: Bombina bombina (assembly GCF_027579735.1). Taxonomy (NCBI): domain Eukaryota; kingdom Metazoa; phylum Chordata; class Amphibia; order Anura; family Bombinatoridae; genus Bombina; species Bombina bombina. The sequence goes on along the minus strand of NC_069499.1, from coordinate 1,462,192,011 downwards.
ATTAATATAAATATCTGAATTCTTTTATTTAGTTAATATCCATAAACATATTGAAGTATATTTGCAATAAAAGGAAATGAAACAAAATTTATATGCGTTAAAACCAACTCTTAAGATATGCTATCCTTCTTACAAAACCCAGAAAAATATACCTTCACAATTTAGCCTTATTTATTTAACACAATGGGATTAAAACCTTTAACATCCAAGCAATACAATTCTAAACAGTGTTTATAAAACAATAGGATAATATATATTCTGCTATTTAATTGCAATTTATCCTAATACAAAATTAACTGACAATACCAGAACTTGTATAGATGAGTTACTTAGCCAATCAGACGCAGATTTAAACAATATATGTATATAGGCTGTGAAATGCTAACTTGAGAAAAACACACTGCTTCTTTAAATCTATTAAATACAAATTAACTATGCATATAACTTATCTTACAAAACCTTGAATACGTTACCAAAGTAAAAAGCAGTCGATATCCGATGTTCCTTGGTAGGAATTATTTTACCTCAGATCACCAATAAGTGTATATCGCAATCAATGAGAAGGGTAGATTCGCTTTGCTCAAGTAAAGTGGTATCTCACACCAGCGGGAACCAGTTACAAGTTTTAGCTTCAGCAGAAAATCTCTGTTTCTCTCCATTGCATTCACTTTTTATTTGGTTTTCCCATCACTGGTAAATTGTGGGTGGCCCTGCGGGAGCTGACCTTCCCATTGGTTATCTGGGAAGTCTAAATCGGATTGGCCCTTGGAAATTTCATTTTTAACAGCCAGAGAGAACCTTCTGGCTGTAGTTCTCGCAACATAACACCAGGTGGCAGCACAAACAGACACAGCAACATTTGAAACAGCTTAAGTCAGTATTTCTATGAAATGGTTATTAATTTTTATCATAATTTACTGCGACAACTATTCATAATATTTGTTTTGGATAAGTTATATCTTAATGAATTTTCTGATCATTTTGATATGAAACATCACATATCTAACATTATATTAAAATAACTTATATTTCATAGTTATATCACATCAAATATATATCTCATAGTCATATCACATCAAAGTAACTTCCATATTTTCATCTCACTATATTTTAAAAGATGTATGTGAAACTTTATAAACATTTATTTGTATGTTTATATGATATGACTTAATTCATTTCATGCGGCATTCCGTCTCTTTCTAAGATTGATGCTCATGACCAATGGTTGTCTGCAATAAAAATAGAAATAATTATTAGAGATGATCCAATCATTAGTATGTGTATGGTCCATAAGTATTTATTTATATTCTTAAAAACACAGAGGCTAAGTAAGATCTTTTGTGTTTTCAAAACATATATATCATTTCTATGTATATCTGAATTTATCTGTCTGAAAAATATAAGCAAAAACAGAGGTTATTACACATTTTTGACTGACTAAAACAGTTACCTCCCAAGCTTAGCAAATACCCATGTAATAATAATATAGAATTTAGACAATTTCCCAAATTTCTATATTTAATACATTCTGGGGCATGTATTTAAACAGAGAGAGAAAAAAAAAATGTTTATTTGCTGTCTGCTTACGTGAACTTCCAGAGTCACACCTTAGCATTTGTCTGTGTTTTCCAAGGCCTTTATTGCTCCACATGGGGTCAATCCATGAGGAGTTGTAAGAGTCTTTAAAACAGCATATTTCCTGTTTAGCCAGCAGTGCAGATGTGTATTTAAAAATTAACACCATGTGCATAAAAGCTGTCTCTCCATGATTTTGATCAGTTCCAAAAGGGTAATTCAGACATTTCGTCTCCATATATTTGCCTGTATCCTGAAACTATGTTATATTTTAGTTCCTTGCTAAATTATACAATTGCATAATTTAACATATTGAGTGTGTGATATCTCCCAGAGATAATCCTTTGTTCTCCTTTCAGCCAAGAATGTCTCCTGTGCAATTGGAGTGGGGGAGATCTAATCCTTTGTCCTACAGACCATGTTCATATCCACAGATCTATTAAATAAAGACAAATATACCTCTATATATTATTTAATAATATTTCAAATACCTTGACAATAGCATGGAGGACTTTACGTATGTTGACTATAGAGGTTCTACCAAACACGAACCAGGTTTGATCCGGATGCAGCAGGGAGGGAAGGATTTTGTTTAGTCTATTGGCTAGAATTTTCATGAGTATCTTGTAGTCGTTATTTAAAAGGGATATGGGGCGGTATGATTCTGGGAGGGTATGGTCTTTCCCTGGTTTAGGAATTAGGGTAATATGGGCCGATACAAAAGATTTTGAGGGGATCCTGTCGTCAAGGAGAAGAGTGTTTTATACCTTAGAGAGGCTAGGAGACACCTGAAAGGACAGAAGTCTGTAAAATTCTGTTGGAAGTCCATGTGGACCTGTGGTTTTTCCCAAAAGACAGGGATTTGATAGTAAACGAAATCTCTTCGGTGGGTATCGGGGCATTTAAGGCATCGACTTGGTCTGTCGTGAGTTGTGGCAGTGTAAGGGATTGCCAGAAATTGTGATGTGAGTCAGGCAAATTTGGTTGCTGTTAAGAATATAAGTGGGAATAATAGTCTGCTAGACAATGTGCCAACTCCGAGGGGTTTTTGTAAGTCTTTCCTCCATATCTAAGTGCCGCTATATCTTTTTTTAGTGGACTGTGTTTTTTATTAAAGTGGCCAAGAGTCTACCCGACTTATTTCAAAAACAGTAGAATTTACTTGCTGATTTTAGCAGGCCAGCAGCGTTTTTTTGTCTGACAAAGGCATCTAACTCAGTTTTTTTATGAGATTATATGACCCAAAAAGAACCACCTTAGCAGCTTCCCCAAACAATTGTGGATTCGTTAAATGTATGGAGTTGTCTGTGTAATAGTCGTTCCAAGCGGATTAGTGATTTCTGAATGGGTTCAGAGGTGAGAAGATACGAGGGAAAGCGTAAGGAATTTCTGGTAGGGCGTTTGGGGGCATGGCCGAAAGTTATCACCACCCGGGCATGGCCGGAGACCACGATATTATGAATTGATCAAAGAGTCCGTGCCAAATGTCACACATGGCCAAGGAGTCAGAAAGTAAATGGAATACATTCTTTTCAAATTTCCTTTTGTAATTTTGCAGTCTTTTTTCTATTGCAGTGTCTCGTGACCAAGTTCTATCCAAAAGGGGTCGAGGAGATAGGTTGAAGTCGCCCCATGGTATTAATCTCCAGCCTATAAAGGGTACTAAATTTTGAATTAGATTTTCCCAGAAGGATATACTTTTATGGTTGGGTGCGTATATGTTACATAGTGTGTAATTAACAGAGTCTATGGAGATTTGTAGGATGAGGAACCCGCCCTCTGGGTCAGCGATGGTATTGTGTATTTCTATTTGTAGGCTTTTGCCAAGTAGAATGGCCAGTCCTCTACTGGAGGAGTTATATATATGAAACATAGATCACTCTCCCCACCTAGTCATTCCTTAGTTTTTCATGTTCCTCATCTCCCAAATGTGTTTCCTGAGCGAGGGCCACATCCGCATTTAATCTACCTAGGTGCGTTAGGATCGATTTACTTTTGATGGGGGAATTGATACCACCAACATTCCAAGTAAGGATTTTAAGTGCCATTGTCAAATGTCAGTGGGGGTAAGGACAGGGATATCCAGTCCTGCCGGGTCACAGGAAAAGCGGAGAGAGGGGGGGGGGGGGGGGGAGAAGGGAGAGGAGAGAAAAAAAAAGGGAGGGGGAGAAAAGGGGGGTGGTGTCAACAGATAGGGGTGTCAGATATTCAAATTACACAATAGGAGGAGGCAGTCTGTACATAAGAGAATAGTGGGGCCCTGTTGCATTACTAAAGACCCAAGAGACCAAAGGAGGAGGAGACTAATACCAGAGTGTATGTGGTGTGACACATGTTGGGAGTTCAGGGTGGGACATTCAGGCTCTACGTGAAAACAAAATTGTACATTCAAATATAACATAATACATAATAACACAACAAAACAACAAAATATTATAAGAGACCATACCATATATTAGAATATGTGGGCGACAGACATTCACATTGCACAGAATGAGGAGGGAATCTCTGCATGAGAGGGTGGTGGGCCCTTGTACTATCAATGGTCAAGGGGCAGCAATGGGGTAGGGGGGAGATTGCTACCAATGTATGTGTGGTGTGACTTATGTTGGGAGCTCCCAACCAAAGTGTGATGCTCAAACTGTATGGGAAAAGTATATTGTACATTAGAACAGAACATCACACACAGCAACAGTATCATAAACAACAATGTGTCATGAGAGTAGTGTCTGGCCAGCTTAGATGGGGACAACAAATTATCATGGTAGAGAGTTCTAACATTGTTGGGAGATCTGTGGTTATTAGAAGACATGGTTAGATTGCTTTCAGGTGGAGTCAGGGACTTTCTGAGCATCATGGTCTGTGAAGGAACATCTAAAGTCTTTCTGCTATATATTAGGCCTATAGAAGTGGGGTGAGTGGATAGGGTATTTGATGTATCATGTTATTTAACAGGTATGGATTCTGTGCGTGGCCAGAACTGTAATACTCCAGGACATTTCTTAAAGTAGTAAAAATACTAACCATTCTTGCGTGAAAGATTTTGGAGTAAGGGCCTCTTTTTTTGGTTAATAAAAGATGCGGTATCGGGGATGAAAAATGGAATAGTTGGGTGGGGTCTGAAAGCATGACACAGACTTCTCCATTTAGTGTCACTGGATCTAGTGTTGCATTTTGTTTGTAAATATACAATACATATCTTTCTCAGGAGACTGATGCAGCTTCTAGGATGGGAAGAAAGATCAGCCTGAGTCTCTGTTTCTAGAATTAGGAGATTGCTGGCTTCTGATCTCTGTGGCTAAGTAGGCTTCCAGAGCTTGTGGAGAGTGGAAGTATTTAGGGTCTGTGGATGTAGCCAGTCGAAGTTTGGCAGGGTAGAGTAGAGCCACCTGCCACCCCTGCTCGTGCAGCCTCGAGCAGAGTGGAGCAAAGTCCTTCCTTTTTTTAGTAACCTCCATCAAGTAGTCTTGGAACAACAGGAGGCGATTAGTGTCATGTTTTTCTTCTTTTTGTGTTCTGTAAGCTTGTAGAAGGAGAATCTTCACCTGAAAGTTAAGGCACTTGAAAATCACCTGTCTGAGTTTACTTCTAGTGTCTGGCAAGATGTCAGGGCCCATGCTATGGGCTCTCTCCACATTAATTGGAAGACGGTTTGAAGATATGCCTAGTAATTTGGAAAAGGTGACTGCAACGAATTTCATGAGTGCTTTGCCCCTTATTAACTCAGGCATCCCCACTATGCGAAGATTATTGTGGCGGCTCCTGTTTTCCAAATCTTCGACACGGTCTAGGAGATATTGGTTCTTCTTCACAATTTGCTTAATTGATATGTCTGCACTAGATTGCCTGTCTTCTCCCTACGAAATGCGACCCTCAGCCGCTGAGAGACGTGAGAAAAATTGTCTCATCTCACTTGTTAGATTGTTCACTCCTGCTTGAAGGGAATACATTTTCGGTAGAAAAATAGATTTCAGCTCCTGCATAAGGGTTGAGTGTTCCCTGGTATGTGATGCATGCTGGTCAGATTGTTGAGGTGCATCTATATGCGAGTCAGCTGACTGACGTGTCTTCTTATCTGTGGTTTTCGATTTGTGGCTCATTTTATCAGCTTGGGTGGGGGAAACTTTTTGAAAGTATTGATCCACTCTCATTAGAATGACCAGTTGTCACCACTGCAGCTGTGGTGACAAACTATGCTAAGGAGCAGCTTAGCAGAAAAATAGAAAATGTTTCCCCAATAATGTACTTCAGAGTATATATAGGGCACATCTGGTCTTTCATGAAAAGTTGCTGAGTTGGCAAGTCATATAGTAGAAGATCAACATGCTTGTTAGTGGGGTAGGTAAGGTGGGTTGAATGAAGCAGCAACCCACTATAGCAGTCAAGTACTACCAGTCGATCTATGTGTGGCCTTTAGAAGATGAAAGGTATTATGTCTTGCCACTAAAGATCCGTGTGCCAGTGTCACCAGGTCCCTATGAGTTGTGTGTTTAAGGTGAATGGTACCCAGTGGGTTAGCGTGGTGTTCCAGGACCGGGCTCAGCGCCGACCACTTGGTCCGTCTGCGATCTGGTCCCACAAAGGCCTCAAAAGTATCTCCAGATGCTTGGTTTGTAGGCCGTGCTTGTTCCGCTGCTTCAGCGGCTGTGATGTTGTGGGGGAATCGGGGCCAGTTGCTGAGCTGCACCAATATGGCGGTCCACGTTGGTTATAGGTAGCCGGTGGTACGACCGGGGGCTAGGACTAATGGTGCACCCTTTACATTCAAAGAGTCGGCTGACGATGACCAGAGCAGGGTCTCTCTCAGCAAGACACAAAGCGTGGGTAGCTGGATGGGTGTTATACAGCATGTAAAAGGTCACTTTTGTGGCTTGTACTTACGGAGCTCTTGCTGCTTGCTTCCATCCAGTAGTCCCACCCACCGGAAGTCCTCATGCATACTTTTATTATCACATCTGCTTCATTCTCTTTGTATCCTTTTTCTCCAACATAGGTGTGTCCGGTCCACGGCGTCATCCTTACTTGTGGGATATTCTCTTCCCCAACAGGAAATGGCAAAGAGCCCAGCAAAGCTGGTCACATGATCCCTCCTAGGCTCCGCCTACCCCAGTCATTCTCTTTGCCGTTGTACAGGCAACATCTCCACGGAGATGGCTTAGAGTTTTTTAGTGTTTAACAGAGTCTCATTTTCGCGCCGGTGTTGCGCACTTGTTTTTGAGAGGCATGGCATGCAGTCGCATGTGAGAGGAGCTCTGATACTTATAAAAGACTTCTGAAGGCGTCATTTGGTATCGTATTCCCCTTTGGGTTTGGTTGGGTCTCAGCAAAGCAGATACCAGGGACTGTAAAGGGGTTAAAGCTTAAAACGGCTCCGATTCCGTTATTTTAAGGGTTAAAGCTTCCAAAATTGGTGTGCAATATTTTCAAGGCTTTAAGACACTGTGGTGAAAGTTTGGTGAATTTTGAACAATTCCTTCATGTTTTTTCGCAATTGCAGTAATAAAGTGTGTTCAGTTTAAAATTTAAAGTGACAGTAACGGTTTTATTTCAAAACGTTTTTTGTACTTTCTTATCAAGTTTATGCCTGTTTAACATGTCTGAACTACCAGATAGACTGTGTTCTGAATGTGGGGAAGCCAGAATTCCTATTCATTTAAATAAATGTGATTTATGTGATAATGACAATGATGCCCAAGATGATTCCTCAAGTGAGGGGAGTAAGCATGGTACTGCATCATTCCCTCCTTCGTCTACACGAGTCTTGCCCACTCAGGAGGCCCCTAGTACATCTAGCGCGCCAATACTCCTTACTATGCAACAATTAACGGCTGTAATGGATAATTCTGTCAAAAACATTTTAACCAAAATGAACCCTTGTCAGCGTAAGCGTGGATGCTCTGTTTTAGTTACTGAAGAGCATGACGACGCTGATATTAATATCTCTGAAGGGCCCCTAACCCAATCTGAGGGGGCCAGGGAGGTTTTGTCTGAGGGAGAAATTACTGATTTAGGGAACATTTCTCAGCAGGCTGAATCTGATGTGATTACTTTTAAATTTAAATTGGAACATCTCCGCATTTTGCTTAAGGAGGTATTATCCACTCTGGATGATTGTGAAAATTTGGTCATCCCAGAGAAACTATGTAAAATGGACAAGTTCCTAGAGGTGCCGGGGCTCCCAGAAGCTTTTCCTATACCCAAGCGGGTGGCGGACATTGTTAATAAAGAATGGGAAAGGCCCGGTATTCCTTTCGTCCCTCCCCCCATATTTAAAAAATTGTTTCCTATGGTCGACCCCAGAAAGGACTTATGGCAGTCAGTCCCCAAGGTCGAGGGAGCGGTTTCTACTTTAAACAAACGCACCACTATTCCCATAGAGGATAGTTGTGCTTTCAAAGATCCTATGGATAAAAAATTAGAAGGTTTGCTTAAAAAGATGTTTGTTCAGCAGGGTTACCTTCTACAACCCATTTCATGCACTGTCCCTGTCACTACAGCCGCATATTTCTGGTTTGATGAACTGATTAAGGTGCTCGATAGTGACTCTCCTCCTTATGAGGAGATTATGGACAGAGTCAATGCTCTCAAATTGGCTAATTCTTTCACTCTAGACGCCTCTTTGCAATTGGCTAAGTTAGCGGCTAAGAATTCTGGGTTTGCTATTGTGGCGCGCAGAGCGCTTTGGTTGAAATCTTGGTCGGCTGATGCGTCTTCCAAGAACAAGCTACTAAACATTCCTTTCAAGGGGAAAACGCTGTTTGGTCCTGACTTGAAAGAGATTATCTCGGATATCACTGGGGGTAAGGGCCATGCCCTTCCTCAGGATCGGCCTTTCAAGGCAAAAAATAGACCTAATTTTCGTCCCTTTCGTAAAAACGGACCAGCCCAAGGTGCTACGTCCTCTAAGCAAGAGGGTAATACTTCTCAGGCCAAGCCAGCTTGGAGACCAATGCAAGGCTGGAACAAGGGAAAGCAGGCCAAGAAACCTGCCACTGCTACCAAGACAGCATGAAATATCGGCCCCCGATCCGGGACCGGATCTGGTGGGGGGCAGACTCTCTCTCTTCGCTCAGGCTTGGGCAAGAGATGTTCTGGATCCTTGGGCGCTAGAAATAGTCTCCCAGGGTTATCTTCTGGAATTCAAGGGACTTCCCCCAAGGGGGAGGTTCCACAGGTCTCAGTTGTCTTCAGACCACATAAAAAGACAGGCGTTCTTACATTGTGTAGAAGACCTGTTAAAAATGGGAGTGATTCATCCTGTTCCATTGAGAGAACAAGGGATGGGGTTCTACTCCAATCTGTTCATAGTTCCCAAAAAAGAGGGAACGTTCAGACCAATCCTAGATCTCAAGATCTTAAACAAATTTCTCAAGGTCCCATCGTTCTAGATGGAAACCATTCGAACTATCCTTCCTTCCATCCAGGAAGGTCAATTCATGACCACGGTGGATTTAAAGGATGCGTATCTACATATTCCTATCCACAAGGAACATCATCGGTTCCTAAGGTTTGCATTCCTGGACAAACATTACCAGTTCGTGGCGCTTCCTTTCGGATTAGCCACTGCTCCAAGGATTTTCACAAAGGTACTAGGGTCCCTTCTAGCTGTGCTAAGACCAAGGGGCATTGCAGTAGTACCTTACCTGGACGACATTCTGATTCAAGCGTCGTCCCTCCCTCGAGCAAAGGCTCACACGGACATCGTCCTGGCCTTTCTCAGATCGCACGGCTGGAAAGTGAACGTGGAAAAGAGTTCTCTATCCCCGTCAACAAGGGTTCCCTTCTTGGGAACAATTATAGACTCCTCAGAAATGAGGATTTTTCTAACAGAGGCCAGAAAGACAAAACTTCTGGACTCTTGTCGAATACTTCATTCCGTTCCTCTTCCTTCCGTAGCTCAGTGCATGGAAGTGATCGGGTTGATGGTAGCGGCAATGGACATAGTTCCTTTTGCGCGCATTCATCTAAGACCATTACAACTGTGCATGCTCAGTCAGTGGAATGGGGACTATACAGACTTGTCTCCAAAGATACAAGTAAATCAGAGGACCAGAGACTCACTCCGTTGGTGGCTGTCCCTGGACAACCTGTCACGAGGGATGACATTCCGCAGACCAGAGTGGGTCATTGTCACGACCGACGCCAGTCTGATGGGCTGGGGCGCGGTCTGGGGATCCCTGAAAGCTCAGGGTCTTTGGTCTCGGGAAGAATCTCTTCTACCGATAAATATTCTGGAACTGAGAGCGATATTCAATGCTCTCAAGGCTTGGCCTCAGCTAGCGAGGACCAAGTTCATACGGTTTCAATCAGACAACATGACGACTGTTGCGTACATCAACCATCAGGGGGGAACAAGGAGTTCCCTAGCGATGGAAGAAGTGACCAAGATTATTCTATGGGCGGAGTCTCACTCCTGCCACCTGTCTGCTATCCACATCCCGGGAGTGGAAAATTGGGAAGCGGATTTTCTGAGTCGTCAGACATTGCATCCGGGGGAGTGGGAACTCCATCCGGAAATCTTTGCCCAAGTCACTCAACTATGGGGCATTCCAGACATGGATCTGATGGCCTCTCGTCAGAACTTCAAAGTTCCTTGCTACGGGTCCAGATCCAGGGATCCCAAGGCGGCTCTAGTGGATGCACTAGTAGCACCTTGGACCTTCAAACTAGCTTATGTGTTCCCGCCGTTTCCTCTCATCCCCAGGCTGGTAGCCAGGATCAATCAGGAGAGGGCGTCGGTGATCTTGATAGCTCCTGCGTGGCCACGCAGGACTTGGTATGCAGATCTGGTGAATATGTCATCGGCTCCACCTTGGAAGCTACCTTTGAGACGAGACCTTCTTGTTCAGGGTCCGTTCGAACATCCGAATCTGGTTTCACTCCAGCTGACTGCTTGGAGATTGAACGCTTGATTTTATCGAAGCGAGGTTTCTCAGATTCTGTTATCGATACTCTTGTTCAGGCCAGAAAGCCTGTAACTAGAAAGATTTACCACAAAATTTGGAAAAAATATATCTGTTGGTGTGAATCTAAAGGATTCCCTTGGGACAAGGTTAAGATTCCTAGGATTCTATCCTTCCTTCAAGAAGGATTGGAAAAAGGATTATCGGCAAGTTCCCTGAAGGGACAGATTTCTGCCTTGTCGGTGTTACTTCACAAAAAACTGGCAGCTGTGCCAGATGTTCAAGCCTTTGTTCAGGCTCTGGTTAGAATCAAGCCTGTTTACAAACCTTTGACTCCTCCTTGGAGTCTCAATTTAGTTCTTTCAGTTCTTCAGGGGGTTCCGTTTGAACCCTTACATTCCGTTGATATTAAGTTATTATCTTGGAAAGTTTTGTTTTTAGTTGCAATTTCTTCTGCTAGAAGAGTTTCAGAATTATCTGCTCTGCAGTGTTCTCCTCCTTATCTGGTGTTCCATGCAGATAAGGTGGTTTTACGTACTAAACCTGGTTTTCTTCCAAAAGTTGTTTCTAACAAAAACATTAACCAGGAGATTATCGTACCTTCTCTGTGTCCGAAACCAGTTTCAAAGAAGGAACGCTTGTTGCACAATTTGGATGTTGTTCGCGCTCTAAAATTCTATTTAGATGCTACAAAGGATTTTAGACAAACATCTTCCTTGTTTGTTGTTTATTCAGGTAAAAGGAGAGGTCAAAAAGCAACTTCTACCTCTCTCTCTTTTTGGATTAAAAGCATCATCAGATTGGCTTACGAGACTGCCGGACGGCAGCCTCCCGAAAGAATCACAGCTCATTCCACTAGGGCTGTGGCTTCCACATGGGCCTTCAAGAACGAGGCTTCTGTTGATCAGATATGTAGGGCAGCGACTTGGTCTTCACTGCACACTTTTACCAAATTTTACAAGTTTGATACTTTTGCTTCTTCTGAGGCTATTTTTGGGAGAAAGGTTTTGCAAGCCGTGGTGCCTTCCATTTAGGTGACCTGATTTGCTCCCTCCCTTCATCCGTGTCCTAAAGCTTTGGTATTGGTTCCCACAAGTAAGGATGACGCCGTGGACCGGACACACCTATGTTGGAGAAAACAGAATTTATGTTTACCTGATAAATTTCTTTCTCCAACGGTGTGTCCGGTCCACGGCCCGCCCTGGTTTTTTAATCAGGTCTGATAATTTATTTTCTTTAACTACAGTCACCACGGTACCATATGGTTTCTCCTATGCTATTATTCCTCCTTAACGTCGGTCGAATGACTGGGGTAGGCGGAGCCTAGGAGGGATCATGTGACCAGCTTTGCTGGGCTCTTTGCCATTTCCTGTTGGGGAAGAGAATATCCCACAAGTAAGGATGACGCCGTGGACCGGACACACCGTTGGAGAAAGAAATTTATCAGGTAAACATAAATTCTGTTTTTGAAGCTGCAGCAGTGCATTACTGGTAGATAGCTGAGCACATTGGGTGAGCCAATGATGAGCTATATATGTGCAACCACCAATCAGCTGCAAGCTCCCAGTAGTGCATTGCTGCTCCTGAGCCTATCTAGGTATGATAGTCAACAAAGGATACAAAGAGTACAAAGCAAATTAGATTATAGAAGTACATTGGCAAGTTGTTTAAAATTACATGTTCTTTCTGATTTAGGAAAGTTTAAAGGGATATGAAACCCAACATATTTCTTTCATGATTCATATAGAACATACAATTTTAAACAACTCTCTCATTTACTTCTGTTATCAACTTTACTTCATTCTCTTTGTATCTTTTGTTGAAAGGCGCCAGCCCATTTCTGGAGCACTATATGGCAACAGTTTTGCAAGAATGTTATCCATTTGCAAGAGCACTAGAAGGCAGCATTACCTGCCATGTAGTGCTCCAGATGCCTACCTAGGTATCTCTTCAACACAGAATATCATGGGAATAAAAGCAAATTTTATAATAGAAGTAAATTGAAAACTTTTTAAAAATGGTATGATCTGTCCTAATCAGAAAAGAAAATTTTGTGGTTTCATATCCCTTTTAATTTTGACTTTACTTACGCTTCAATCCCATTGTTCCTGTGCAATTCTATGTACACAGAATTAAGCCCTTAAGAATTAAGTTTCAAGAAGCTCAGTGAATAGAAGATTGTTTGGAGTAGGAAAGATCTGCACAAGGACCTAAGTGTGAGGAGGGAGGAGCAAGCAGTAAAAATGAAAGTAAAACCTATAATGTTTTTTTTTTAAATAAAATTATTTCAAATGATTCATTTACTCCTTCCAATAACGAACAGCTGAAAAGAATATGAATGATTAACCTATTAAACTGGAAATTGTTCACCTCTCAATAACTTCTAATAGTATATAACAAAATCATTAATTTTCTGCTATAACTGGAAACATAATCTGAAAAGTTATTATTCTAAAAATGAAATCTTTATGGAGATAACCATGATTTATATCGAAATGTACTTACTAGGAATTTAAATCGATTTGATTAAAATCAAATCCACCCTCTAGCTTATACAGTAATCACAGCGTTCTTCCCAGGACCTTTTTTAGCGGGTGCCCATCTGGCTGATTTTAATGACCACATGGCTAAAATTTTAACCAATATTAAAGTTATGGTACATTTTTCAAATTTCAATAATTGCCTATCAAATAAATTACTGTGAAAGCTTCAGTCGCTATATTTAAAAAAAAATGTATATATAATATGTCATTATTTATAAATCAACGAACTTTCTAATACACTCCGAGATTGACACACTCCGCCCCCTTTAACTTCCTTCTTCTAGCAGCGCGATGTAGTAATATTAACACGTTTAAAACTTTACCATTTCTCAAGTAACTAAATTGGATTGCACTGCAGTTATAATATACTTACATTTTTATTCTGTAAGCTCTATTGTCCATGGATTCTCCATATCGCAAGAACTGTGGGCATCCCTGTCTTCAATTATGAGACTGTGCATGCATTCAAGGAATGCTAATAAGCTGCATGACGTAATAAACGCATGCGCAAAAGATCAGGTTTTTTTTTCTTGATACATGCCAAAATGCCAGAAATTTGATTGGTGAAAGGAAAACACGTTAGAGAAAAAAAAAAAAGAGGTCGAAATACAGAAGTAATCCTAGAAATTTAAGTTTTTCATGAAATTAACTAATATTATTTTTATATTTTACATAAGATGTGAAAGAGTACTCTGTGTGAGTTGACCATCACTTTTTAAGCTAAAATTAGCTAATATTTAAAATGTTCAGTTTTTATTGCACAAATTATCATTAAATACATTTATGTTAAATTATGCAAATAAGTTGTGCTTTGCATAGCAGAAAATGATATAATATTAGAAAATATTACACTGCCCCCACCCGGCTACTTCATAATGCCAGCCGGCTACTTCATAATTCCACCCGTCTTGCAAAATTTACTGTGGAGAACACTGAATCACAATCCTAAAATGCTAACCTTCCTGAAACTCAAAAGCATTACCTCTAGAAAACAACACACAATTGTTATCTGTGTCATTAAAGGGATGAAACCCAATTTTTTTATTTATGATTCAGATAGAACATGCAACTTTCTTATTTACTACTAATATCAATTTTTCTTTATTCTCTTACTATCTTTATTTGAAAAAGCAGGAATGTAAAGTTTAGGAGCTGGCCCATTTTTGGTTCAGCACCTTGGGTAGCCCTTGCTGATTGGATACCAAGAGAACGATCTTGGTTCTCTTGATTTTCTTATTGAAAAATAATTTCCTCGGGTTTAGCAATATACTTCCCAGGTAGAAGGGCCTTACTTTGCTTGGTCCCGTTTAATATTGTATAGTGATGCTAAAAGGTGATGTGCATTAACATGTGCTCCAAAACCAGAGATGCTGTATGTGTGTATATTTAAGTTGAAATAATTCTTTGAGTTTTTCAAAATACAGAAAGTAAGAAAAGGAAAAGATATAAAACAATTCCAACATAAAAAATCCGTTCTTAGACTTACCCCATGGAAAATAAAAAAAACATTGTATGAATCAGCGAGTTACAAAAGTTGGGTCATAAATTTCTAAATCAACTAATCTGTCAAAGGGTCGCGTACCCCTCCTTTTGTGTCCCTGAAAAAAAATGTGATTAATACCTCAAGGTGAAGGACATGAGACACAATGAAAAAAAACTAAATCATATCCCAACAGTAGGGTGTAAGTCTCTGCTTGTCTTTTGGAATAAACCGAGGAAGAGAAAAAAAAATCGAAGAAAAGAGAAAATAATATAGTAGATACTCGTGTAACTGGGAAAAAAGAAAAAAAGAGAATTACAAAGAGAGAAAAAGATGACAGTAATATTAGATGTTTATCTGGTTTTCTTCTCCACGTTAAGTCCCCGCTCTCGGACCACCGGAACCAACACTTCCATCATCTCGAGACTGTCTATATGTTCATATCCCTACCTCAACCCAAGAAAAAAAAATTTTTTTTTTTGTCTGTTTATTAGTCCTGTGCCTTATACATTATCCAGTAGAACCACGTGTTCTGGAACGTTGTCCGAGTATCGTGTATGTAAGCAGCTTGTTCATACATATTATAAAAAAGTGTGATCTTTGCAATTATCTCGTCTCGTGTAGGCGGGCCTACCTTCCAATGACGCGCTATGCATATCCTGGCGGCTGTACATGTTATTCTAAGAAATTGATTTATGTATTTATTAAATTTCTTGTTTTGTTCATGTAATAGAGCCTGGGAAAGCGACAAATGTATTGGTTCACCCAAAATGGCACTAAGAAGTTTAGAAAGGTCCTCCCAAGTCTCCTTAATGTAGGGGCAGTCCCACCACATGTGCTTGTAGGTTCCCACTAATGTATGTGTGTATATTTTAAAGGACCATTTAATACAGTAGTTTTGTATAATCCCCAAATGCATAAAAGGCGATACAAAAGCATTTCAAAGTTCTCTTTTCCTTCCCTCTGCATCATGTGATGCCATCAGCCAATCAGAATATGCTTCTACATATATACTGTGCACATGTTCTCTAGGGGCTGGTGCCTCATAAAGTGTGCATATAAAAAGATTGTGCTCATTTTGATATTGGCAATGAATTGGAAAGTTGTTTAAAATTGCATGATCTGTCTTAATCTTGAAATTTTAATTTTGACGTTAATGTCCCTTTATGGGATTTTATTGGGTTATCAATTTTAATCATTTTTATTTAGCGTATAAAAAGTGCTTCTTATTCATTTTTTAACTTTAATTGATTGGCCAGAAAGTGTTTGTATATGTCATGGCAATGGGTAATTTATGTGTAATAAGTGCTCTCCTGGGTTTATCAAGTCCTGTTAGCTGTGGAATTTTGTAAGATGACCTGGTAAATGTTTTCATCAAATATTTGAATTGTGATCATTAACTAGACTGGCATATGTTAGCTATAAATAAACAAGTGTTTAAACAGTGAAATGACCGATTGTGATAAGTTTTACATCGAAAATTTCTCATCTGTGATCAACCACTTCTGTTGCTGTAATACAAAAACATTAAAAATGGGCACCAACCCAGGTAAAGTCTGTTGTTTTCCTTGTCTTACTGTTCAGCATCATAATTAAGGACCTTC
This sequence comes from Bombina bombina, assembly GCF_027579735.1. Classification (NCBI taxonomy): domain Eukaryota; kingdom Metazoa; phylum Chordata; class Amphibia; order Anura; family Bombinatoridae; genus Bombina; species Bombina bombina. Next base: position 1,462,175,906 of record NC_069499.1, on the reverse strand, counting down.
CTAATGTTGTTAAATAACGTGTGAAGTATATTCCTTTGTTATCCTTAAAAAAGCAGAGGTGAAACGCGTTAGATGATGCTGAGGGGTCAGTAAAAATTCTGTTTCTAAGGTCTGTTTTTATTAACTTAGTTTTGCAATAAACTAAATGTTTTAACCTTCTTTTATTGTCGGAACTTCGGAACTGCTTTTGAAGGACAACATACTTTGCACACTATATAATCACATTAGTAAGGATACTTTGCTATATAATGACATTGGTAAGGTGAATTTGCACACTATATAATGACATTGGGAAGGTGACTTTGCACACTATATAATGACATTGGGAAGGTGACATTGCACACTATATAATGACATTGTTAAGGTGACTTTGCACACTATATAATGACATTGGTAAGGTGACTTTGCACACTATATAATGTCATTAGTAAGGATTCTTTGCACTATATAATGACATTGGTAAGGTGACTTTGCACACTATATAATGACTTTAGGATGGTGACTTTGCACACTATATAATGACATTTGGATGGTCATTAATTGTGATGATATTTTTCTCATATCTCAGATAACATTTGTCAGTAGGTGGATCGGCTTCCGTGACTGCATTTCCTGTTATAGGATTTTACTTGTGCGGCATAGAGTTCAATATTGGTTTAGTGTTTCCCTGTTTGCCATGGGAGCTCTTATGTGCAGATCAAAGTTACGCAACTGTACCGAAAGGGCTTTATTTATAAGAGGATAGTCACTTCTTTATACTATACAGTTTAGGGGGAAAACACACACGCTATTGCTTGTTTATTATAAAAAATATTTTTAAAAATGCATTTTTTTCCCCCACTTTTTTGTTGCCGGTTTCTTACACATCATGATATATACATAAAATAATGGTATAATTTTGGATTTATTGGGTCTTCTAAAATAATATTTGTGAGTTTCTCACTGAAAGTGGCCTTAATGTGAGCAGCATCTTAAAACTGCAAAACAGGTCAGCACAGAGGTGGAAGGGACTCAGCAGTTAAAGAGTTAAAAGTTAGGTTGATACCATTATTAGTAGCACTTTTGGAACACCCCCGTATTGTTCCAAATTATTTTATAGCCAGTGACTGCAGCATACATATGTATGCATAGGTCTCATTTGCACACCCTCATTTGGACTGGCCCACAAATACAGCTTTCTCTATGTATTTAATCCATTGGCAGGGGGACATTAAACAGCTGGGCCCAACTACAATAGCATAGTTACTAATCACTGTGCCTGCAGTTCTCTTATTGCTCCATATCTTTATACTGGGCACTGCCATCTTGGAGTTACCAATTTAGCCACCAATCAGCAAGCGCTACCCAGGTGCTAAACCAAAAATGTCCGCTCCAAAGCTTACATGCCTGCTTTTAAAAAAAAAAGATACCAAGAGAACGAAGAAAAAATTAATAATAGGAGTATAAATTAAAAAGTTGGTTAAAATTCATGCTCTATGTGAATCATTACATAACAAAATTTTGGTTTATTATCCCTTTAAATCTCCCTTTAAGTTTACAGCAATATAAACAAAATTGTTTAAAAATAGAACAAAACAGAGGATTTTATTTTGCACCTAGATTGTTCTTTTGCTTCTACTTAGTTGGAAGGGCGTCAGTGAGTATTTAGCAATACCAGAGGCAGACAGGAACAGGAGTGCTTGAAGAAACCTGAAGAAACTGCAGAGTATTTCTGTCTCATTGCATTTTTCATTAATGGAATGGATACGGTGACCCTTGAAAATAATATATTTTGTGGGTAGACAAAATTGTATATTTTTACTTGTCTTTTATGCTGACAGTAGTTTTATTTCTATTATTAAGTCTAAATGATAGCTTTCTCAAGTTCTACTCTTATACAAATACTACATAGAGTGTCTCAGCCGTGTGCCACTTTCTCATCTTGTCACGTGGCAGCTCTTTAGAGCTGAGACCAAATGTGATATTTACTTTGTCTTGCCGCCATGTGAACTATGATAAAGCTACTGTGCCGGATCATCATAACCTGTTTGCTAACTGTAATGGGAACCAGACATTAATCTAAACCGTGTAACATAGGACAGCTTTACTTGTGCAGGCGGCTGTGCAGACAAGCTGCTCTCTGATTGCTAAAGTGATAGAGGTAACATTTAAGGCATGCCCCCCACCTGCACCCCCTTGTTCTATTTAAATGCACCCCCACATGCTTTTTATCTGCACCCCCTTCACCCCCATGTGCTTTTTGCGTGTGTGCTGTTCCAGGTGAGATCAGTGCATGGGCTCCATTATAAAATGAATCTTTTTTTTTTTTTTTTTTTTAAGAATTATCTCTTGTTTTATAATTTTTGTTCGCACTAAAGCTCCTCAGTTTTTTGCTCAAAACCACTTTCCACTTTATAAATTGCATATTTTTTAACTTTCTTATTTTTCATTAGTTTTGTAATTTACTTTTTTTTTTTATTCTCTAAATAGATGCCAAACTGTTGTGACACTTTGGAGCCAGATACACATTTTTTTTGAAGCCAGGGAATGATTTATATATAGATATCTGTAAGAGTCAGAAGTAACATTTTTAGGAGTCCTGACTTTCTGGATGTACTCTAAATATTTGTGTTCCTTAGTGTAAACACAAATAAATAGATTGTGTGTATGTGAAACACTCGGTGTGTTTGTCTTACACAGGATTAATTACATATTTGCATTGCTGGTGCACTGGATGGGGCTGCACGTTTGTGTTTGAGTCTGTAGGAGGGTAGATAAGATCAGTAGTCAGATTTGAAAATGGAGGCGTAGAGAAAGGAGTGAGATATATAAAATGTAACATTGGCGAAGTGTAAAATTACAACACAAAGTTTATGTATAGTGAACTGACTAACAAAAGAGGAACACAAACATTATTTAAGATGATTGACATTTGGTTATGTAATCATGCAGAATGTAAGTGCAGTAGGGAACTTGTATAGGAAACCGGTATTAGCAGCAGTAAACGTGAGATTTGTGTGACACTTAATAGATCACTAACAGCTATAAACTGACTAGGGAAATGGTATATGGAATAAAGAGGTCAATAACAATCCTTTAAAAAAGTTGTTATAATAAAAAAAAAATCTACATAGCCTTTAACCCCTTAAGGACCAAGGTTTTTTCTAGTTTCTGTGCTTAATGACACAAGCACTTTTGTTCACTATTGGTTTCACCTTAATTGTCTGCTGTCTTGTTATTCTAAAAGTATATATTTGTAGAATATAGACACCCCAGGGTATTTTATGTAGAGGTATTTTGACATAATATGTTTAACCCTTTTATCACCAAGGGCAGAAAATAAAATTTAAGGGTAGCAAACGCAAAAAGAAACTTATAAATAATAAATTAGGAAAAAAATAAAATTTATTAAAATAAAATTTATTAAAAAAATATATGAAAGCACTTTTCTCTTGCAAGGTGTATCCAGTCCACGGATTCATCCTTACTTGTGGAATATTCTCATTCCCTACAGGAAGTGGCAAAGAGAGCACACAGCAGAGCTGTCCATATAGCTCCCCCTCTGGCTCCGCCCCCCAGTCATTCTCTTTGCCGCTCTAACAAGTAGCATATCCACGGGAGGGTAAAGTGAATGTGGTGTTAGATTTGTATGTTTTTATATCTTCAATCAAAAGTTTGTTATTTTAAATAGTACCGGTTTGTGCTATTTACTCTCTGGCAGAAATATGATGAAGAATTATGCTGAGAGGAAAATGATTTTTAGCATGTTGTAACTAAAATCCACTGCTGTTCCCACACAGGACTGAGGAGTACCAGAAAACTTCAGTTGGGGGGAACAATTGAAGGCTTAACTGCTTTGAGGTATGTTTCAGTCATATTTTTTCTAGTCAAGACAAGATGATAGAAGACTGAAAAGATTCCCCATGTGGGAAGGGTAAGCCATGTTCTGAAACTTAGTATAGAACTAGTTTAGAAAAAAATACTCTTTATTGACACTTTTAAGCACTTTTTGATGTGTTTATTGGATTTTATTCCACAAGGCATTATTTTGGTCACCCTAAATTTGGTTCTGAAGGCTCCAGAGTGGAGGGGGAGGGGCCAAATTTTGAGCCTCAGTTGCGCAGTTTATTCTGAAAAGATTTCCCTGCATGCTGCTTCACATGGGTTCAGAGACAGCTTGAGGACTTCAGGAGGCTTGGTTTTCTCAAATTCAATCCTTAAGGGAAGGTAGGCCTGTAGTCTATTAACCGATTGTTTGCTTGAGGACTTCAGGAGGCTTGGTTTTTCTCAAATTCATCCTTAAGGGAAGGTAGGGCCTGTAGTCTATTAACCGGTTGTTTGCTTTAGGCGGCTCCGGTTTGGGCATTAAAGGGTTAATCAGGCTGAAACTTGCTGTGCAATCATATCGAAGCATTAGGCACATACTGTAAAAATTTGGTTCATTTTTCACCGTTTTGTAAAATTGTGTGCGCTTTTATTATTTAAAGGCACAGTACCATTTCTTGCATATTGTAGTTTTTGTTTGATAAAGTATTTTTCCAAGCCTGCTTGTGTATATTACTATCTGTTAAACAGTCTGACACTAAGGAAAAGCCTTGCTCTATGTGTTCAGAAGCCATGGTGGAACCCCCACTCAAAATGTGTCCCAAGTGCACTAACGTGTCTATACATTTTAAAGATCATATTGTGTCACTTAAAAATATAGCCCTAGATGATTCTTTGACTGAAGGTAATGAGGATAGTCCGCCTTCCTCTCCCATGTGTCCATCACCAGTTTACGCCGCGTCAAGCATACCTAGTACCTCTAGTGCATTGGCACCTATTACATTGCAACAACTAGCAACAGTCCATGGATAATTCCCTTGCGGCCTTTCTATCCAAACTGCCAGTTTTCCCTAAAAAGCGTGATAGCTCTGTTGTGAGAACAGATGAGGAGCAGTCGGAAGCTTTGGGAGGTTTATCTGATGTACCCTCACAACACTCTGAAGTAGGGGGCGATGGAGGTACTGTCTGAGGGAGAAATTTCTGACTCAGGAAAAGTTTCTCAGCGGGCAGAATCAGATTTACTAGCATTTAAATTTAAATTGTGAACACCTCCGCTACTGCTTAGTGAGGGTCTTATCAACTCTGGATGATTGTGACCCGATGGTGGTCCCAGAGAAATTGTGTAAAAAGGAACAAATTTCTAGAAGTCCCTGTATACACTGATGCTTTCCGATCCCTAAGAGGGTGGCGGATATTGTTGATGAGGGAATGGGAGAGACCAGGTGTACCTTTTGTTCCCCCCCTATCTTTAAGAAAATGTTTCCCCATAACTGATCCCAGGCGGGACGTGTGGCAGACGGTCCCTAAGTGGTAGAGGGGGCAGTTTCAACACTTGCCAAGGGCACAACCATACCAATTGGAAGACAGTTGTGCTTCCAAAGATCCTATGGATAAAAAAATGAGAAGGTTTACTAAAGAAAATATTTGTTCAACAAGGTTCCTTCTCCAACCTATTGCCTGCATTATTCCTGTAACTACTGCAGCGGCTTTTTGGTTTGAGGCTCTGGAGGAGTCTCTCCAGAGGGAGACTTCATATGAAAAAGTCATGGATAGAATTAATGCTCTAAAACTGGCTAATTCTTTTATCACAGATGCCGCTTTGCAATTAGCTAAGTTAGCGGGGAAAAATTCCGGTTTTGCCATCATGGCGCGCAGAGCGCTTTGGCTCAAGTCATGGGTCGGCCGACGTGTCCGTCCAAAACAAAATTACTAAATATTCCTTTCAAGGGGAGAAGACCCATGTTCGGAGTCCCGAGTTGAAAAGAGATCATCTCGGATATCACTGGTGGGGAAAGGGCCATGCCCTCCCGCAAGATAGGCCTTTTAAGGCTAAAAAAAAGGCTAAATTTTCGCTCCTTTCGCAACTTCAGGAGCGGGTCCTGCTTCAAACCTCTGCAAACCGCCAAGCAAGAGAGGTAACTCTTCACAGCCCAAAGCAACTTGGAAACCTTTGCAGGGCTGGAACAAGGGGTAAACAGGCCAAAAAGCCTGCGGCTCTACTAAGACAGCATGAAGGGGTAGCCCTCGATCCGGGACCGGATCTGGTAGGGGGGCAGACTCTCTCTCTTTGCTCAGGCTTAGGCAACAGATGTTCCAGATCCCTGGGCATTTAGAGATCGTTGGCTCAGGGATACCTTCTAGAATTCAAGGACTCCTCCTCCAAGGGGAAGGTTCCACATTTCTCGTCTGTCTACAGACCAGACCAAGAAAGAGGCGTTCTTACGCTGTGTAGAAGACCTACTCAAGATGGGAGTGATATATCCAGTTCCAATTACAGAACACAGGACTGGGGTTTTACTCAAACCTGTTTGTGGGTTCCCAAAAAGGGAAGGAACTTTCAGGCCAATCCTGGATCTAAAAATTCTAAACAAATTCCTCAGAGTTCCATCATTCAAGATGGAGACCATTCGGACAATCTTACCCATGATCCAGGAAGGTCAATATATGACTACCGTGGATCTAAAGGATGCGTACCTACATATTCCTATCCACAAAGATCATCATCAGTTCCTAAGGTTCGCCTTTCTGGACAAGCATTACCAGTTCGTGGCCCTTCCCTTCGGGTTGGCCACTGTTCCCAGAATTTTCACAAAGGTGCTAGGGTCCCTTTTGGCGGTACTAAGACCGCGGGGCATTGCAGTAGCACCTTATCTGGACGACATCTTAATACAGGCGTCGTCTTTTCCCAGAGCCAAGGCTCACACAGAGATTGTTTTGGCCTTTCTAAGGTCTCACGGGTGGAAGGTGAACGTCGAAAAAAGTTCTCTGTCCCCGCTCACAAAGGTTCCCTTCCTGGGAACACTAATAGACTCGGTAGAAATGAAAAATTTTCTGACGGAGGTCAGAAAATTAAAGCTTTAACTACTTGCCGAGTTCTTCATTCCATTCCTCGCCATCTGTAACTCAGTGCATGGAGGTAACTCGAATTAATGGTAGCAGCAATGGACGTAGTCCCCTTTTTTGCTCGAATTCATCTCAGGCCCACTGCAATTGTGCATGCTCAAACAGTGGAATGGGGGATTATGCAGATGTGTCTCCTCAAATCCAACTGGACCAGAAAACCAGAGATTCTCTTCTCTGGTGGGTTGTCTCAGGATCACCTTCTCAGGGAATGTGCTTCCGCAGACCGAGTGGATCATTGTAACGACCGAACGCCAGTCTGTTAGGCTGGGGCGCGGTCTGGGGCTCCCTGAAAGCTCAGGGCCTATGGTCTCGGGAAGAGTCTCTTCTCCCGATAAACATTTTGGAACTGAGAGCGATATTCAACACGCTCCAGCATGGCCTCAGCTAGAGCGGCCAAATTCATCAGATTTCAGTCCGGACAACATCACGACTGTAGCATACATCAATCATCAGGGAGGAACAAAGAGTTCCTTAGCGATGAAGGAAAGTAACAAAGATAATCAGATGGGCGGAGCTCACTCTTGCCATCTATCTGCAATTCACATCCCAGGAGTAGACAACTGGGAAGTGGATTTCCTAAGTCGTCAGACTTTTCACCCGGGGGAGTGGGAACTCCACCTGGAGGTTTTTGCTCAGCTGACCCAGCTATGGGGCATTCCAGAGGTTGGATCTGATGGTGTCCCGACAGAACACCAAACTTCCTCTTTACGGATCCAGGTCCAGGGACCCCAAGGCGGGCATTGATAGATGCTCTAGTAGCGCCTTGGTCCTTCAATCTTGGCTTATGTCTTTCCACCGTTTCCCCTTCTCTCCCTCGGCTGGTAGCCAGAATCAAACAGGGAGAAGGCCTCGGTAATTTCTGATAGCGCCTGTGTGGCCACGCAGGACTTGGTATGCAGACCTAGTGGACATGTGATCTGTCCCCCATGGAACACTGCCAATGAGGCAGGATCTTCTAATACAGGGTCCATTCAAGCATCCAAATCTAGTTTCTCTGCAGCTGACTGCTTGGAGATTGAACGCTTAATTCTATCTCAGCGTGGGTTCTCTGAATCAGTTATAGATACTCTGATCCAGGCTAGAAAGCCTGTCACCAGGAAAATTTACCATAAGATATGGCGGAAATATCTTTGTTGATGTGAATCCAAGGGTTACTCGTGGAGTAAGATTAGGATTCCAAGGATATTGTCTTTTCTCCAAGAAGGATTGGAGAAAGGCTTGTCAGCTAGTTCCTTAAAGTGACAGATATCTGCTCTGTCTATCCTGTTACACAAGCGTCTGGCAGAAGTACCAGACGTTCAAGCGTTTGCACAGGCTTTAGTAAGAATCAAGCCTGTCTATAAACCTGTGGCTCCTCCATGGAGTCTAAATTTAGTTCTTTCAGTTCTTCAAGGGGTTCCGTGTGAACCTTTACATTCCATAGATATTAAGTTATTATCTTGAAAGTTTTGTTTTTGGTAGCCTATATCTTCTGCTTGAAGAGTTTCAGAATTGTCTGCTTTGCATTGTAATTCACCCATTCTGGTGTTCCATGCAGATAAGGGTATTTTTGCGTACCAAACCTGGTTTTTTCTTCCTAAAGTTGTTTCTAACAAGAATATTAACCAGGAAATCGTTGTTCCTTCCCTGTTCCTAATCCAGCTTCTAAGAAGGAACGGCTTTTACACAATCTTGATGTGGTTCGTGCTTTGAAATTCTATTACAAGCAACTAAGGATTTCAGACAAACATCATCTTTGTTTGTTGTCTATTCTGGGTAAAAGGAGAGGGTCAGAAAGCAACTGCTACCATCTTTCCTTCTGGTTGAAAAGCATCATCCGATTGGCTTATGAGACTGCTGGGCAGCAGCCTCCTGAACGAATTACAGCTCATTCCACCAGAGCTGTGGCTTCCACATGGGCTTTCAAGAAATGAGGCTTCTTTGAACAGAATTTGTAAGGGCAGCGACTTGGTCTTCACTGCATACTTTTGCCAAATTTTACAATTCTATACCTTTGCTTCTTTGGAGGCTATTTTTTGGGAGAAAGGTTTTTGCAAGCAGTGATGCCTTCCGTTTTGGTTACCTGACTTGTTCCCTCCGTTCGATCCGTGTCCTAAAGCTTTGGTATTGGTATCCCACAGGATGTAAGGATGAATTCGTGACTGGATACACCTTGCAAGAGAAAACAGAATTTATGCTTACCTGATAAATTACTTTCTCTTGCGTTGTATCCATCCACGGCCCGCCCTGGCAATTAAGTCAGGTCAAAATTTCTGGTTAAACTACAGTCACCACTGTGACCCTATGTTTCTGTTCTTTCTCCTTTTTCTCCTAACCGTCGGTCGAATGACTGGGTGGGGCGGAGCCAGAGGGGGAGCTATATGGACAGCTCTGCTGTGTGCTCTCTTTGCCACTTTCTGTAGGGAATGAGAATATCCCACAAGTAAAGGATGAATCCGTGGACTGGATACACCGCAAGAGAAAGGTAATGTATCAGGTAAGCATAAATTCTGTTTTTTTTTTCTTAAACAGAAGAGTCCACAGCTGCATTCATTACTTTTGGGAATTCAGAACCTGGCCACCAGAGGAGGCAAAGACACCCCAGCTAAAGGCTTAAATACCTCCCCCACTTCCCTCACCCCCCAGTCAATTCTTTGCCTTTCGTCATTGAGGTTGGCAGAGAAGTGTCGGAAGATTTTACATAGTCTCTTATGAGGGTAGTACCTTCGAAAATGGGACTGGAGTTTTAAGTAATCCTGTCAGCCTCTCAGTGAGAGCATAGATGAATGTTAGAGTCCGGAGATGCAGGGAGAGTCTTTCTGTGAAACATTCCCGACTCATGTTAACAGCTCCTTAGCAATCAGCGTTGATGAGTTTCGCTGCCTGCTTTCTTCTCTCAAGTCCATGTCAGAAGCAAGGCTTACTATCTGTCACACTTTGAAGGGCCATGTTCCTGTTCCACGGCGGTGATTCCGGTAAAATAATTTTACTTTGATAATGTTATAAGTAATGTAAAGAAAGAAGTCACGGTCTGAGTGGGACTCCTTTATCTTTGTAAGGAATCAAAGGTTAATATCTCCTATGGGGGTTATTGAACAGGGGGGACTTTAATCATGTTTGTTATGTGATTCTGTCTGCTAATGTGTACTGTCACTTGGGCTCTAGGCTATATCGGAACATATAAGGCCTTTTCTTGTCAGGCTGCGCGGCCCTTGTAGGCCTTGGCACACTTTTCTATGGCCTGCACGATGCACCTTGTGACGAGGCGTGGTCACGCTTCTGTGCTCCATTTCCGTATTCCTGACCGCATGGCGACGGAGAGAATATCTGTTTCGCTAGCTGTCTGGGTTCCAGGAGGTGGTGAGTGCCCCAGCCATTGGGGGTGTAAGGTGCCATTTTTTATTTTTATGTCCATAATTTTTACATACCAAGTTATGGAGGATTCTGACTTTTTGGAGACGGATGTCTCTGATTCAGATTCTATTTCTTGTGAAGAGTATTAAATGGCCCGGGTATTCCATGCCCATCAGTTATGTTCCGAATGCCGCTCTAGAGTGCCCTCTTTTTCCGATACAGGGAACTTAGAGTCCGCTGAGCCATCCGCCCCTTGGTATCCAATATCCTGTGCTGAACCTTCTTTGGCTACTCAAGCAGGTGTCCCTAATGCTGTTACCCCCTTCTCCGGAAGGGGGCTTGTTTTCTCCAGAGGTTATGGCACGGTTCCGCATAGCCATATATATGGCCCTGGCGCATTTACATCTTTCAGAGGAAGTGTTGCTGAGATATTGTCCGTGTTATGCTAACCGGGGCTCATCAGGTGTGGGATCACCTGGGTCAGTTCAGCCATCTGGGGAAGCGGTTTCCTCTGAAGCTTCAAGGGCCCAATTCTCGGGGTCTTCTGTTCCAGACGGCAAGCTGGGTTAGGCGTGTGGGGATGAAGTAATATCCTTATCTTCTCCAATTTTCCTTCTTTTTTGGGTATCTTATTCTAGTTCTGAGCTTTGGAAGAATGGGGTCTCTGATTGGCTGGTCCTGTTGGTGAACCCATTCTTTTTGGGCGTTCACCTGTGGGTGCTGCTCTCTTTTTCTTTGATCCAGTTAGGAGGTATTTTATTTTGTACTTAAGAAGCTCATGTCTGTTATGATTTTTCCCTGGGAAATTTTCTTCTCTGGAATCTGATACTAGCAATTTTGTGGTCGCTTGGTTGCTTCCATGGAAGTTGCATGTTAAGGTGTTTCGTACATTGTAATATCTTTATATCCTTTTTGTCAATTCCTGTTGGGGTCTCGAATTTTCTGTGGCCTGGGTCAGTTTGGAGTGCCCCATGTATGCAGGCTGGTCCTGATAGGGCGCTATCACTGTTCCTTACAGTCTATGTCATTCACGGTGGGGCCAGTGTGACTGGCTGACCTGGCTGGGTGCTGAGTTACTCGGAGGAGGAGTTTATAATTCTGGGGTCTCTTCATTTCGAATAATGCTTTGCTTTTGCTAAGAGGTTTCGTGAAGTGAACCTTCCAATAATTTTTTGAGGCTCTGTCCATGCAGGGCTAATAAAAAAAAAAAAACCATGAGGAAGACTTCGTTCACTGAGTGTCAGACTGGTACTCGTTCGCCTTTTGTGGTATCAGGGTCAGTCCTAACTGTCCTGTTCCTTGTGGGCGGGCAGATTCCTACTAGGGGATCTCTCGGGGGCGTTTGTCCTCATTTTCTATTTTGAGGTCCCCCTTTTGGAATTTGTTTTTTCCTTGATGACGGTACCTCTTCCTTCGGGTTGAGGTGAGGGGCCTTTTTGTCCTTTTCCTTAGCTTGGCTTCGGGTCATCTGTTGCTGGAAGTTAAAGCCTTTGGCTACTCTACTTCTGGGATATTGTCTGCTCCCATCTTTGGGAGATTTTTACTGTGTCGCCCCTGCTTAGGCATTTTGGGTGTCTCCGCTAGGGGTTAGGATTCATGTTCTTCTTCCATCCTCAAGCCGTTGGGGTGTCAGAGATGTGCCCTTCGTTGGCTTAGTGTGTAAACCTTGCTGCCTTCAAAGCTGAGGGTCAAGAGTTTTAATCCTAGCTAGCAGTTCCTAAGCAGAGTTTTCTTTTTTTCTCGTACGTTCTTAGTCTTTGGACTTAGTGAAGGTTGTCCCTAGGGCCTTCCAGAGTGGCTGTGTGGCTTCACCATTACCCATCACCCTTCTGTGGGCAGTTGTATCCCGCTGCCGGTGTCCTAAGCTCTCTGGGTATGGACATTTTTGTGTGAGTTCTATTTTCCAAGTTGTCTTGTATATGACAGGTTATTGCTTCGCCTATGGTGCAAGTCTACTCCGTATGGGGGTAACCTAGCGGTCCTTAGGGGGGTTTTTTAATAGGTTAAGCCGGCTCCGAGTTTTCGGGTGCCGGGTCTTTTGTCCTTTCATGGGACTGGATTTTTTGGAGGTCTGTATCCAGATCCCTTAGGTCTGATTCAGGACAGCCCAGTTTCCTGGTTCCAGGACGTCTTTTTGTTCCTACGGGAGTTCTCTCTCCCTTGCAGGAAAATCTAGACTTCTGCTAGGCCGGCCTTAGTGACCGGATGGTTTTTCGTTCAGTATTTGACCTTTTGAGAAGCTTTACGCTTTAGCCCTGCTGTTCTTGTCTGATGGTAACTTAGCCGTCTAGTCAGCGGAAGGTTTACAATTTAAAACCAGCTGCAGCTATTTGCACCTGGATGGTGTGCTAGCATATTAAGTTCTGGTTTATCTTTCCCTCCTTTTGGGGGTGAATTTGACATCCCACTGTACCCCCCAGGTGCTTGGAGGTACCTTTTATGCCTCTGTCGGTGGGGTTGCCCCCCCCCCCGCCTTGTGTGCAGGATGTCAGTGTGAAGGGATGGAATTCTTGTGCCATGCCTTACTGTAATCTGGTAGAGGGTCTTCTTTTGGATGTACCTTTTGCCCTCAGGAGTACATCCAAGGGGCTCTTTGCGGGGCTGGTTCTCTCCCTTTTTCCTTCCTGCAGATCTTTATGATCGGGGTACTTTTAATCCCTAAGTCTTTTGGACATTATCAGTCACTTTGGAGCTGGGTCCGTTACCGGAGCGAGATTCAGGGATCTGTCTGATCTGTTGATCTTTGCTGCATATCATACTTATTGTGAACTTTCTTTGAGTGAGAGGTTTCGCGGTGGATCCCTCTTCGGCAGGTAGTTTTTTCTACCGGGTTCTGGGTTTGGTTCCTATTTTCCTGTCCCTTTTTGGGAAGGTCCTGTGGTCGTTAAGTCCTTATTTGTAGCAGGACGCCTGTGGCTTGGAGGAGCTTATTCAGATATCTGATGCTGTTTTTTTCAGCGGCTCCCGGGGATGGTTTGTCTTTGGTTGCTCTATTCTGGGGGCTAGTGAGCGCTCTGTGTAGGGGAGGGATTTTTCCTTCCTCCTTTTAAGTTCTCGGGATATTTCTTGGTCCTTTGTTTTAGGTAGTGGGGCCTTACAAGTCCTCACTTTGCTTTGCTGGCTCGGCAGGGTCTTTTCATAGGTGTCCTGTTTCATCCTGGTTCACTCTTTTGGAGTTTCCTTTCTGGTCCTAGTCCCTTTGGGTTCTGAGGGTCCTTTCGGTCTCATTTAGCTGAGTCTCCTCCTTCCCCACTGGGGGAATGTGGATGTTTCCCCTTTCTTTTGATTGGGGGTGAGTTTATTTTGGCGGGCTGCGTGCCTGCGGGGCTTCGTCTACTCAGAGGCTTTTGGCTTGGTCGAGTCAAATAACCTAAACGGTCTCTAGCTAAGGCTTTGCTGGTTTTAACTGTAGGGCAGTTATCTAAGCCTTTTCCTTTTTGTGCTTTTGGCTTCTTGTGAAGCAGTTTTTTGTGTTGGGAGTTTCTTGTGAAATGCTTGTGCAATGCCGCCCCCTTCACATTCGCGGACAATCGGCTGCTAGCAGGGGGTGTCAATCAACCCGATCGTATCTGATCTGGATGATTGCTGTCTGTTAAGTCTTTTGACCGCTGCTTCTTAACTCCTGATTCCGGCAAGCCTGAAGGTTTGCGCGGAATTAGAAGCATTCGAGCCTTGATTAATCGGCCCCAAAGTCTGAACTTTAAATGAGTTGTAGATTTTCTTTCTGACAAATTTCAAAGCTATGTCTATATCCACTCCTCCTGTATCAAGTGACAATCATCAGCCAATCACAAATGCATATACGTATATACTGTTCTTGCACATGCTCAGTTTATAGCATGTGTAAATATAAAAAGACTGTACAGTTTGTTAATGGAAGTAAATTGGAAAGTTATTTCAAATTGCATGCTCCATCTGAGTCACTAAAGTTTAATTTTGACTTATGTCCCTTTAAAGGGACACTGTACCCAAAAATTTTCTTTCGTGATTCAGATTGAGCATGAAATTTTAAGCAACTTTCTAATTTACTCCTATTATCAAATTTTTTTCATTCTCTTGGTATCTTTATTTGAAATGCAAGAATGTAAGTTTAGATGCCGGCCCATTTTTGGTGAACAACCTGGGTTGTCCTTGCTGATTGGTGGATAAATTTATCCACCAATAAAAAAAGTGCTGTCCAGAGTACTGAAACCAAAAAAAAGCTTAGATGCCTTCTTTTTCAAATAATTATAGCAAGAGAACGAAGAAAAATTGATAATAGGAGTAAATTAGAAAGTTGCTTAAAATTGCATGCTCTTTCTGAATTACAAAAGAAAAAAATTGGGTTCAGTGTCCCTTTAAGTATACAATCGCTGTGACTGGTTGTCACAGTGATTGTATACTTAGTAACGGTCATTTTTGACAGTTTCTCTTCTGCTTCTGGCTAGCCTCACTTGCAGGCTTCCAGCAGCAGCATGAGATACACTCTCTGATTGTATTAATATTCATTATGTGTTACACTGGGCTAGCTGTGTGTGCATAAGCTATGTAAAGCCCCTTACCTATGTAGAATTTAGATAATGCCTGCCATCTACTGGATTATTGCAGAATAACAGGCAAGCTCTTAGCATATTTATATTATATATTCAGTGACACACATTATCTCTGTATTTGTTCTCATATTATTTAGTCCAGTTTTTCAGTGTATATAAAGGGACATAACGGACAAGACTGAAATATGTGCGAGTGTGCTTTAATTTTGAAAGGAAGCATTTCCCAATATATTTCTATTAGTAAAAATACTTCTTGTAAAAGTTATATCTGTTTAGGAGGCAAAGGTCCATATGCTGCATATGCCCAGTGCACCGTCATTCAGACATTAACCATGCTTAGACAGCTGGTGGTGGTGTGTATGATGGAGACTGAGTCATCACTGATACAATAATACTGACCATTGCCAGCTATCTGAGGTGCAGTGGGCACATACAACATATGTACATATGCACCCCAAGGCAAAACGTGCTGTGATCTAAGATGTCATCACAGAAAATGCAGCATGTCTGCAGAAAGAGCAGGAACTGTTAGCAATTTTGCTGTTTAGTGCTGCTCCACCTCAGGCTGTTCTCTTCAAACAGCACTGTGCTTTGGCTGCACTGTGTAACTTTTCTTTATCACAGTGCAACTAGAGTGAAGCACTGTTTAAAGAGAACAGGCAAATACAGTGCAACAGCACCTTGATTGTTTATGGTTGTAGAGAATAAAGTGAAATGAAGCTCTCCAACATGCCAAAGTTTCAATACTTTATTAGAGAGAGTGCAGAGTCAAACAGCCACGACGTTTCGGGGAACCATGCCCCTTAATCATGTGGTAAGTGATAGTACAGGTACACCTGTTTAAATAGCTCACCTTGGGATTTTAACCCTTACAATCTTGTAATTTACATTCTATAAATGCAACAGCACCATCTGCTGGTGAAAAATAGGTAAACCATGTACAAAAATTAAAAACAAAACAGCTATGAAGCCCCTATAACAGAACCACATCTATACATACAGAAACACTGCAATACAGTCATTAGAATTTATTCTAAGAACATTAAGCAACATGACTTAAGATTAATACTACAGAATATATGAACACAAGAGCAACACCAGCTCAATAAAACACAGACCAGTCTATCTCTCTATTAAGCACCCTAGGTTCCAGGGTATCCAACTTGAAAATCCAATAGGATTCACGTTGTTTCAAAAGGACATCCCTATTGCCACCCCTACGGGGGACTTTAATCTGTTCGATTACCTGGAACCTAAGTTGGCTAATATGGTGTCCCATGGCTAAAAAATGGTAAGCCACTGGTGCAGTGAGTACCTTGCACCTGATGTTGCTCTTGTGTTCAGTAACTCGATCCCATACCCTCCTAGAGGACTCGCCAATGTAGGCTTCCCACATGGGCATTTGATCATATAGATAACATAATTGCTATTGCAAGTAAAATAGTCCCTATAATAGAATTTATAACCACTATGTGGGTGTGAAAAATAGGGACTTTTTACTATTGAATTACAATTGCTACACCCTAGACAGGGGAAACAGCCTAAATTCTTTTTGGTAATGAACCGTTGTGACAATGTTCTACCAGGGCCAATGTCAGCTTTGATTAAAGAGTCCCTCAGACTCTTACTCCTCTTGTATGCTGGCATAGGCATTTGGTCAAATTCAATAACCTCAGAATTGCAGTTTTTTAGGATACCCCAATGTTTCCTGATGATTTTCCAAACCTGATCACTTTGTCTGGAAAATTCAGATACAAAAATCATCCTCTTTGAATCTTTTTTGGCAGATAAACCTGGCTTTAATAGTGACTTGCGATCCAATTGAGACACCTGATTGATGGTGTCTACAATGAGATCTCTGGGGTACCCACGTTGCAAAAATTTGTCACCCATTTCTGAGAGTCTCAAGGGCACTTTAGATTCCTCTGCAACTATGCGCTTTACTCTGAGCAATTGGCTCTTTGGTAATGATCTGATCAAAGAAGGATGATGTGCACTGTTGTATAACAGTAGATTATTCCTGTCAGTCTCTTTACTGAAAATATCAGTCTTGAAATTGCACCCATCCTTTAGAACAGTCACGTCCAAAAAGTCAATTGAAATTTCACTATAAGTAAGTGTGAACTTAATACTGTTTGTCGAATTATTCAACTCCTTAACAAAAAGTTCAAGGGCTCCAACGTTGCCCAACCATACTCCAAAAATATCATCAATGTAGCGCCACCAGGTGGCGCCACACTGACGAAACAAAAAATTTTCAAAAACAAATTTTTGGGTTTTGAGAGAACCATAATTTGTTTTGGGCTACTATTGTCCAATTGTTTACACTGAGGGTACACAGACATTTTTTCTTACTTTGAGGCAATTGAACACATTTTATAACAAAACAGGTTTAAAATGAGATGGCAGCTAAACATTTTTTTGAACTCAGGTTACAATTCTATGAGGGGTTGCTTTTGTGTTTCCTGGAATTGTGCAAACCATGTACAAGTGTCACATATCTATATATATATATATATATATATATATATATATATATATATATATATATATATATATATATATATATATATATATATATATATATATACATACAAGTACCTTATGATAAATCCAGTTCAGGTATAAACGAACCAGTGCAAAAATCAACAAAATATCCCCAACTTCAGCCATATACTAGAATCATGTGGGTGCACATTATAGTTGTTTCATCACTGTGATAAACAGTCTTATTTGAAGCACAGCTGACACAGAAATAGTATACATTTAAGGAAGTTTGTGGCCCCTGGATTTTAGGTTGGACAATTAGGTTTTCTCTTTCATTGTGGTAACAGATGAATCAGGAGGTGATGTTAGAAAACTGAGTTAATGGTTAGCCTTCCGCTTAGAGACAAGCAGTGGAGACTCCTGCTCACTACCCTCTGCAGTTTTTTTGAAGTTTCTGCTTGTCTGTCTTCCCATTAGCTTGTTTTGTTTTACCAACGTAGCTGCTACCTCATGACGGATAACAGTTCTATGGCACACAAAGCACAACAGACTCTTTCGCTCCTCACAGGATGCCTGCTCCAGAGTTTTGCAGTTTAATGCACAAGTCTTTTCCAGTTTTGCCATGGCATAAGAGTTGTGAATTGCAATCTGAACTATAAGACAGCTGTCCATCAACGCCACCTGGTGCCACATAGCTTCAGGTTATCTGTAGCAGAATCAAGCTTCTAACCCCAGCGGCACATCTACAGTGATAGAGGTTGCAGTGTTCATAGTGTTCACAGCAACATTTTGGGGCCCTAGCTCCTTTCTCAAGCTAATACAAAATGGCCATATTGCGACATTATTGAAAACAATGTGTGCATGAAAACTTTTTTTATTCTGGTCTGTAGAATTTATAAACCAATCTGACGGTGCCATTTAAAAAAGTGGAGTTTAATACTAGCATGATTTATGAAATTTAAAGGGACAGTCAACACCAGAATTTTTGTTGTTTGAAAAGATAGATAATCCCTTTATTACCTATTCCCCAGTTTTGCATAACCAACACAGTTATAATAATACATGTTTTACCTCTGTGATTACCTTATTGCTAAGCCTCTGCAAACTGCCCCCTTATTTCAGTTCTTTTGACAGCTTTCATTTTAGCCAATCAGTGCTGACTCCTAGGTAACTTTACGCGCGTGAGCTCAATGTTATCTATATGGCACACATGAACTAACACCCTCTAGTGGTGAAAAACTGTCAAAATGCATTCAGATTAGAGGCGGCCTTCAAGGTCTAAGAAATTAGCAAATAGGCATACATACCTAGGTTTAGCTTTTAACTAAGAATACCAAGAGAACAAAGCAAAATTGGTGAAAAAAGAAAATTGGAAAGTTGTTTAAAATTACACGTCCTATTTGAATCATGAAAGTTTATTTAATTTGGACTTGACTGTCACTTTAAGGTCTAAGAGAGAAGATCTAGAATTTTGTACTCTGAATCTGAAGATTGAAATTGAGGGCACCCTTTGTGTTGTAACACAAAAGCAAGGTATCTTCAAGGCAGTTATTACATATTGTATTGTTGTAGCTCCTTTTGTTTCATGTAGATTCTGTGATATATATATATATACACAGTATCCCACAAAAGTGAGTACTCCCCTCACATTTTGGTAAATATTTTATATCTTTTCATGTGACAACACTGAAGAAATGACACTTTGCTACAATGTAAAGTAGTGAGTGTACAGCCTGTATAACAGTGTAAATTTGCTGTCCCCTCAAAATAACTCAACTCACAGCCATTAATGTCTAAACCATTGGCAACAAAAGTGAGTACACCCCTAAGTGGAAATGTCCAAATTGGGCCCAAAGTGTCAATATTTTGTGTGGCCACCATTATTTTCCAGCACTGCCTTAACCCTCTTGGGCATGGAGTTCACCAGATCTGTGTGCGCACCACAGGACCAAGGCATACAGATCTACTGCTAAAAGCACCTCTCCTATGTCGTATTTAAAGGGACAGGAAAGTCAAAACTTTCATGAATTGGATAGAGCATGCAATTTAAAAAAAAAATCAAATTTACTTCTGTTATCAAATGTGCTTCCTTCTCTTAGTATCTTTTATTGAAGAGTAAAACTAGGTAGAGCTCAGGAGTGTGCACGTGTCTGTAGTGTTCTATGGCAGCAATGTTTGGCGACATTGTAGCTTTGTTATACAGTACAGTACTGCAAAACACTGCTGCCATAGAGTTCTAAAGACACATGCACTCTCCTGAGCTCTTATGAGCCTACCTAGTTTTACTCTTCAATAAAAGATACTAAGAGAAGGAAGCAAATTTGATAACAGAAGTAAATTGTTTATAACGGCATGCTCTATCTGAATCATGGACGTTTAATTTTGACTTTCCTATCCCTTTAAATAAAACTCTTGGTGCTGCCCCTCTCCCAACTGCACCCTCAGATTTTCCACCTTTAGGGCCTGTCGGATACCTGTTCCTTCTCATACATAGGAAGCTTTCACAGGATATCAGACACTGATGGTCCAAGGAGTTTTTAATTCATTGGCTGACTGTTATATTTATTTTTTTCATGGCTACAGCATCTCTGACAAAAAGAGACTCTATTGTACACCTTAGATGTAGTAAAAAAGCTGGGATTTTACCTAAGGGCTATGTTATCCTTATTACACTGGGATCCTGATATGGTTATATGAGCACCAATGCTTAGCGGTCCTGCTGTTTCTGGTTATACATAGTTCTGATGTACCTGATGGCTGGGAAGGACCCATTTATTGCACCAGTGTGTACAGCTTGTTATGAGACATGGCCGGAGCAGTCACATGATCCTCATTACCTATATTCACACCATATTATTCTTTAATATCCTCTACTGAGGCAGCGCATGGTAGACGAGTTTCACTATATTGCTTATACAGCAGGAATAATAGTTAATACATATTGCTTCTTGTATTGATCCAGTTGTTTAGAAACATCTCCGGCTTCATGTTCTGTTACTGTAAAGATGAGAGAAAACAGGAGGTTAAATGCTCTGTTCTTAGTGACAATAAATGAAGATCCCTTCTGGATTGGTGCTCTGTATTTTTCTTTTTTCCTGCAGGGTCTCCTTTACTGGTTCTCTTCTGCCTTCTCTTTTCTTTTGGTTAAACAGAAGGGAGAGGACTTCCGGTGGGCGGGCAAAGAGTGAGGACGCAGGTAGAAGGAGCTCCGGAGACATAGACTGATAAACTCCTAAATCCTACACCTCAATAGCCCACAAAGCTCGCCAACCTTGACAGGTGACCTACTGGACCTGTCCGGACATTAATGCAGCACGGAGTCAAAGCCAACGGCTCCCCCACCGGAACGAGATATCGCTAATAAGAAAAGTCGCGGCCGCGACGAAACAACTGCTAACACCTCACTGCTGCTCAGATTTCACCGCACTCAGATAACCTACCGTACCGGTCTTATAAGCTGCCAAGACAAACGCTATTAAGACCGAGGAGTGGCGGAGTGAGAGACCGGAGAAAAGCATTGAGGGGAGCCGCCATCTTGGAAACACCGCGGGTAAGAAACCGGGGCACTTAACATACAGCAAAACACTTTAAGGGCTGCGAACTAAACATAGCCAGACTCTCCTGCTGTGTGGTGCACATAAACTCTGGCATTGCTACCCGTACAGCCATACGACAGGCCAATCTTAAACACTTTTAGGCGAACTCTAAGCCACGTGGGCTGGCCTACACTGAGTACAGAGACGCTCCAAATACATGCACCGACCCGGTGTTACTACACATTGGGGAAATAGAAGTCCTATCACTGAGGAATGACAAGTGGGAATAAAAGTTTGAAAGCAGACACCCTCAGGCGTAGGGACCGACTATAAGCCACATCCGAATGGACAATAAGACAAATAAAGAGAGAAGAGGGCTGACTATGCCGATTTTCTATATGGCTCTGAAAGATACTGAGAATAATGCACGATTTCTGGTTATGAAATAAGCCTTTCACACTGCGCTGCACCCCCCGCAATCCATACCTTTTTACGGCACCTAGAGCCACTTACAGCGCAAACCACTTTCCCTGAGTGGAGGCACATTGCATGCAGAGGTACTACTCCAGTTTTGTGAAGACCACTGGTACAATGTCGAGCAGACAGAAACACCAAGACAGAAAAACCAAGGCTGTAGCAGAAATTCATACTGCTGAGGTTATGGCCACAGATGCTGCAGATGAAGAGACATTGGAAACCCACCCTATAGTGTCCCAAATATCAGCCCTGTTCCTGCCTAAAATAGAACAACTACAAACGGGAATGGATACTCTGTCATCTGAGTTTAAATCGTTCTCCTCAAGGCTCCAACATGTGGAACAAAGGGTGGGAGATGGAGAAATTAGGCAGCGAGAAAACTCCAGCAAAATAATAGCGCTTGAGGCCCAAAACAAGTTATTAACTGACAAACTCGACGACCTCGAAAACCGCTCAAGGCGGAACAACTTGCGCATTGTGGGACTGCCAGAAACTATCTCAAGCACTGACCTCCTAGAATTTGCAGAAAAAACCTTGCCCACTCTCTTGCACCTCTCATCTGAGGATATACCATGTGTAGCTGAGAGAGCCCACAGAATAGGGATCATTAACCAAGACCCAAAGACAACCAGGGGACCCAGACAAGTGATGATACGCTATCTTCATTTCAAAGATAAAATCACGATCTTGAGAGCCTATCGTCAATGTTCCCCACTGCTGTTTGAGGGGAAAAAAATCCTCATCTTCCAAGATTACTCTGCCGAGATCTCCAGGAGAAGAAGGGAGTTCTCTCCCTACTGCAAATCGCTGATTGAGGCAGGGAGATCTGTGTCCCTGCTGTTCCCAGCAAAACTTAAACTACAGACTCAGCAGGGAATTAAGTTTTTCGATGACCCTAAACATCTGCGAAAGTTCCTGAGACTTGAACAAGAGCTAGCTGACAAGGAAGCCTGAAAGGATGGAGAACCCAATCTGAGGGACTGGTAACATGCTAAGACCTGTTGATAAGCATTGAGAGGGAGGAAAATTAGAAAAATTTACTATTGAGACACCCACATTTACATGAGTCTACCTCACTAAAAGACTTTATGGAAGGGAACACCCCTCTCCCTCATTATGTTAATAGCTTTTGTTGTCTTTCAGTGGTTAATATGGTAACATGAACGCCTTTGGAAATATGTTTGTTCATTTGTTCTGTTTCATACTGCAAATACCTTTTAGCTTATAATTTTGGTGAGCGGCCAGTAGAAAAGTATTAGAGGCTACCGAATGACATGATTGATTACCTAGCTCTAGCTCCCAAGCTCCCCCACTATGAAGGTCATTCACCTAAGGAGAGGGTACCCTCCAGCACACTACTAGTTCCAGTGCCCCTATACATTATACTCCCCTCCTATGCTGGCCCCCGCTGGCAGGCAGGCGGAGAGGATCACATGCTAGAACTGATAGGCTGATTTCCACCAATACAAAGTACACATACGGGAGACACGTACTCTGAGGAGAGGTGACCCTTTCTGACACTAGATAATAGAGGGATGCGAAACACGAAGATAGTCACAACCACATCATTAAGATAGAGACCTGACCTGAACAACTGAGGGGAAAATCATTCTCAATATACCAAAGTAGAACAACTAAAGGGGATAAAGTGCAGCAAAGTAATGAATAAGTTTATACACAGTTATTGAATTAGACGCTAAGTGATTGCTATTTCAATGGAAAGAAAAAACCAATTGGTTCTGTTTTCTAAAAGCTATCTGTTGAAATGTCTGTTTAATTGGTTTTCAATGTTGTTAATCGTGTTGTTTTTATTTTTAGTTAGCTGGCAGGATGCTCTCCTCTTCCCCCGGGACTCTCCGACAAAGGGAAATGTTCTTAGTCTGAAATCTGGTGGTAAAGTACAAACAAGACTCCTAAAAAGTTTCTTACACATTGTGTTATCGGACCTACGTGTAATCAATTTCTTACCCTACATCCCATCCACAAACCGAGTTACAGATGACACATAACCTACATATTATGAGCTGGAATGTGGGAGGCATAACCTCTCCGCAAAAACGCAGATCTATCCTGCGTTACCTAAGATCTAGAAAAGTTGACATAGCCATATTAGAGGAAACACATTTGACGAACCTTGAACACAAAAAATTGCAACAGGGCTGGGTGGGAGAAGTTATATATACCCCATACGAACTGAGACGAGCTAGAGGTGTGGCTATACTACTTAGAAAAAACCTGACGTACACTATCACTAAGACCGACATAGATCAGGAGGGGAGATTTGTAATGCTTCAATTAGAGGTCATGGGAGTCCCCTTTGCTCTGGTAGGAGTGTATGGGCCACAAAGACAGAAACAACATTTCTGGAGGGGATTGCACGCTAAGATAATGCAGTTTACCACGCTGCCCACTGTTGTCGGAGGAGATTTCAATATTGCTCCTCAGGTCCCTGCCGATAGGTTTTATAACCCAGATAAGAAAACCGTTACCCCTCAGAGTTTTAGAAACTCCAAAAAAGAATCCCTAATACTTCATAATTTCAAGAAAACCTTAGGGCTACAAGATATCTGGAGAGCCAGATACCCGGAGCAGAGGGATTTTACCTGCATGTCAGTAGCAAAGGACACCATGGCCAGACTCGATTATTTTCTGATATCCACAGAGCTATGCCCCAGAGTGTTGGGAGCTGAGATAGACCCAATAACGATCTCAGACCATGCCCCAGTAGCAGTCAAGATCCAACTTAGTCCCGGGAGGGGGAAAACCAATAGGTGGGTGTTCCCAGCGTATTTATGTAAAGACCCCAACTTCTATAGACACATCCTGGGGGAATGGCTGGCATTTGCAGAGACCAATCAATTGCATGCAGGTGACCCTATACTGTTCTGGGAAACAGCTAAGGCTGTCTTGAGGGGGGTTATCTCGGCTTACGCCGCAAACATCAAGAAAAAGAGCAGGGCACAGTCAGAACTCCTACTAGCACAGATCTTAAATGCGAGGAATAAATATCTTAGGAACCCAAACACAATCAACAGACTCAAATACAAGGACATTAAGCGAGCAAGAGATGACTATATACTCCAACAAACCAACAAAACACACTCTAAAATACAGGCTAGGTACTATAGGTTCGGAGGCAAGACGGGAAGACTGCTAGCGAGAATGACGAAATTATCGACAAAAAGAAATCCTATACTGGCTATTAAGCGGGGCGACGTAGTTTTGAATAGGGAGGAAGACATCCAAAGGGCATTTACTGACTTTTACAAAGATCTCTACTCACCACAGGAGGTACTGCCAAGGGATATGGACAGATTCTGGGAACAGTTGCGGATACCAACGATTGACAGAGCCCAACTTGACAGCCTCAATAGCCCCGTTACTTTGAACGAAATTCTGACCATAATTAAGGATCTAACATTAGAGAAAACTCCAGGGCCTGATGGCTTGCCAGCAGAGTTTTATAAAATAATGGGAACCGATATAGGCCCGACTTTGACGCAGCTGTTCAATGGTCTCCTCAGTGGTGAAGTTAGACCCTCCCCCAGGTTTGCGGAAGCCAATATCAGTATTATTCCAAAGGAGGGTAGAGACCCCCTTTTAACACAGTCATATCGTCCTATTTCCCTGCTTAATCAGGACTACAAAATCCTAACTAAACTCCTTGCAAACAGGCTAGCAAATATACTCCCGACATTAGTACACGAGGATCAGACGGGTTTCGTTAAGGGGAGATCTTCAGTACTTAACATTCGAAGAGTCCAAACAATTATCCAACACTATTGGAACATAACGCAACATAACCAGAACATAGCGACACACGACGAGGCAGCCCTACTATTCTTAGACGCTGAAAAAGCCTTTGACAGGGTCTTGTGGGAACATTTATACACCACCATGGGCAAGATGGGCATCGAAGGTGCATTTGTCAGGGCCATTGAGAATCTTTATAGAGAACCCCAAGCATCCCTCCTAATCAATGGCACACCTACCAGACCCTTCACACTCCATAGAGGCACTAGACAGGGCTGCCCCCTCTCCCCACTCCTTTTTGACCTGGCTATAGAGCCCCTGGCAATAAAAATTAGGCAGACAATGCAGGGGATGCGCATAGGCGAGTCGACCTTGCATGTCTCGCTCTTTGCTGATGACATGGTGTTATACGTACAAGACCCTCAAAAAAATATTCCAAAATTGATGGAAATAATCAATGAATTCGGCTTAGTCTCTGGATACAAAGTCAACACCGACAAAACTGAACTACTCTGGTTATTGTCAAAAGGTAAAAAACAAATTCCCGGCTATGACTTTAGGATAGTGGAGGGTAACTTCAAATATTTAGGTATTACTACACACAGACCCACGCAGATGGTACTCTATTAACTATGGTCCCTTGCTTAAACAATTAGACAGCCTGATTGGGGGGTGGACTTCACTGCCCTTGAACCTATCGGGAAGGGTGGGACTTATAAAGATGATCTATTTCCCCAAACTGCTTTATTTTTTCCAGACTCTGCCAGCAATACTGCGAAAATCAGACTTAAATCACATTAAGGGAAAGGTGCTTAAATTTATTTGGAACAACAAGAAACACAGGGTCAGTTTTCTCAAGCTTACCGCCCCAAGGGAGATGGGGGGATTAGCACTACCAAACTTTGAACTATACAACTGGGCGGCCCAATGTAAATTTGTTATTGACTGGCTGACGGGACGGGGAAAGTTCTCTGACCCTAGGTTGGAAAATGAACTGACGAAACCATGGGCTTTAGAGATGACCCCACACATGACCCAAACCCAAGCGACCAAACACTTAAAAGACATGGAGCTCCTGGCCCAACCGGCGAGAGCTTGGAGACAGTTTTGCAAGACACTAGGGGGCAACCACAGATTGACCGCATATTTGCCATGGTGCGGCAACCCTGAGTTCCCTGCAGGTATATCGACTAAAGCTTTTCTTCAGTGGAAGAGCCAGGGACTTCGCACAGTAGGTCAAACAATGACAAGGGAGGGGGGACTCATGCAGACTTTTGAAACCCTAAGAACCACGTTTGACCTGCCCAGAACACATCACTACGCTTACTTGCAAGCCAGACATTACTTTGACACACTACGGAGGGAGGGGAACAACAAAGACCAAACAGCTATAAAACAAAGCATAGAATTAGCTCGACATGGCATCACCTCTATAGCACCATTGTACACAAAGATGAACAGACTAGCGGGGACAACCTGCATAGACAAGATAGCCTCCATTTGGAGTGACAGGCTTGCAAAAGATGTGACAGCGGTGGAAGTTGAGAAAAGCATCAGTAGAGTAAAGTCAGCAACTCTCTCCTCAGAGGTGAGAGAATCCCATTTTAAGCTAATACACGACAGCTATGTTACCCCTGGGAAATTCCAGAGATGGAAGGCAGACAGGGACAGTAAGTGTCCTAGGTGCAGTCTGATAGACGCGGATATTGAACACATGGTGTGGAACTGTCCTAAACTAGTCAGATTCTGGAAGATGACGGCACACTGGGTAAAGACAAAAATACAATGCCCCTGTGGGGATTGGACATTTCAGAATGTAGTATTCCTTGACTTTCTAGGCCTACCCAAACATATTAAACTACTTATCTCTAATATAGTATTGATGGCGAGACATCTGATCTTCCAAAATTGGCTCAAACGAAACCCACCCACTGTTACACAGCTAAAGCAGGCGTTGCTAAAGCAACTTTTTATTGAGCAAGCAGACGGCTTAGGAGACATGAATGCTAGGGTTCGGTCCTTCTTTAACAAATGGGGACCCTTTATTCACACACTACCAGATACTTCGCGTACTATAATCATTGCACCATTTAAGAACACAGAATACGTTTTAGAGGCAACATTGCGAGGAGACTGGTAGACTAGTTCGGAGAAGTTCCCGGGGGGGGGGGGGGGGGGGGAGGTTGTCGGAGAGGGAATTATGCCAGCTGAGAGTTAGGAAGTTAATATTATTTTGTGTTTAAGGTAAAAAGAAAAATTGTGCACGATGGAAATTTGTTTTTGTTTCTCCAACATAGGTGTGTCCGGTCCACGGCGTCATCCTTACTTGTGGGATATTCTCCTCCCCAACAGGAAATGGCAAAGAGCCCAGCAAAGCTGGTCACATGATCCCTCCTAGGCTCCGCCTACCCCAGTCATTCTCTTTGCCGTTGTACAGGCAACATCTCCACGGAGATGGCTTAGAGTTTTTTAGTGTTTAACTGTAGTTTTTATTATTCAATCAAGAGTTTGTTATTTTAAAATAGTGCTGGTATGTACTATTTACTCAGAAACAGAAAAGAGATGAAGATTTCTGTTTGTATGAGGAAAATGATTTTAGCACCGTAACTAAAATCCATGGCTGTTCCACACAGGACTGTTGAGAGCAATTAACTTCAGTTGGGGGAACAGTATGCAGTCTCTTACTGCTTGAGGTATGACACATTCTAACAAGACGATGTAATGCTGGAAGCTGTCATTTTACCTATGGGATCCGGTAAGCCATGTTTATTAAGATAGTAAATAAGGGCTTCACAAGGGCTTATTAAGACTGTAGACTTTTTCTGGGCTAAATCGATTCATTATTAACACATATTTAGCCTTGAGGAATCAATTATTCTGGGTATTTTGATATGATTATATCGGCAGGCACTGTTTTTGACACCTTATTCTTTAGGGGCTTTCCCTAATCATAGTCAGAGCCTCATTTTCGCGCCGGTATGGCGCACTTGTTTTTGAGGACAGCATGGCATGCAGCTGCATGTGTGTGGAGCTCTGATACATAGAAAAGTCTTTCTGAAGGCATCATTTGGTATCGTATTCCCCTTTGGGCTTGGTTGGGTCTCAGCAAAGCAGATTCCAGGGACTGTAAAGGGGTTAAATATAAAAACGGCTCCGGTTCCGTTATTTTAAGGGTTAAAGCTTCCAAATTTGGTGTGCAATACTTTTAAGGCTTTAAGACACTGTGGTGAAATTTTGGTGAATTTTGAACAATTCCTTCATACTTTTTCGCAATTGCAGTAATAAAGTGTGTTTAGTTTAAAATTTAAAGTGACAGTAACGGTTTTATTTTAAAACGTTTTTTGTGCTTTGTTATCAAGTTTATGCCTGTTTAACATGTCTGAACTACCAGATAGATTGTGTTCTGACTGTGGGGAAACCAAGGTTCCTTCTCATTTAACTATATGTATTTTATGTCATAAAAAAATTTAGTAAAAATGATGCCCAAGATGATTCCTCAAGTGAGGGGAGTAAGCATGGTACTGCATCATCCCCTCCTTCGTCTACACCAGTCTTGCCCATACAGGAGGCCCCTAGTACATCTAGTGCGCCAATACTCCTTACTATGCAACATTTAACGGCTGTAATGGATAATTCTATCAAAAACATTTTAGCCAATATGCCCACTTATCAGTGAAAGCGCGACTGCTCTGTTTTAGAAAATTCTGTAGAGCATGAGAACGCTGATGATATGGTTTCTGAAGGGCCCCTACACCAGTCTGAGGGGGCCAGGGAGGTTTTGTCTGAGGGAGAAATTTCAGATTCAGGAAACATTTCTCAACAAGCTGAACCTGATGTGATTACTTTTAAATTTAAGTTGGAACATCTCCGCGCTCTGCTTAAGGAGGTGTTATCCAATTTGGATGATTGTGATTATCTGGTCATTCCAGAACCACTATGTAAAATGGAAAAGTTCTTAGAGGCCCCGGGGCCCCCCGAAGCTTTTCCTATATCCAAGCGGGTGGCGTACATTGTTAGTAAAGAATGGGACAGGCCCGGTATACCTTTAGTACCTCCCCCCATATTTATAAAATTGTTTTCCTATAGTCGACCCCAGAAAGGACTGATGGCAGACAGTCCCCAAGGTCGAGGGGGCGGTTTCTACTCTACACAAGCGCGCCACTATACCCATAGAAGATAGTTGTGCTTTCCAAGATCCTATGGATAAAAAATTAGAAGGTCTGCTAAAGATGTTTGTTCAGCAAGGGGTTCCCTTCTACAACCAATTGCATGCATTGTCCCTGTCACTGCAGCCGCGTGTTTTCTAGTTTTGATGAGCTAGGAAAGGCGATTATTAGTAATTCTTCTTCTTATGAGGAGATTATGGACAGAATTCGTGCTCTTAAATTGGCTAACTTCTTTCACCCTAGACCGCCACCTTGCAATTGGCTAAGGTTAGCGGGGCGAAAAAATTCTGGGTTGCTATTGTGGCGCAGAGCGCTTTGGTTTAAAATCTTGGGCAGCGGATGCCGTCTCCAAGAACAAATTGCTTGACATTCCTTTCAAGGGGAAACACTCTTTGGCCCTGACTTGAAAGAGATTATCTCTGATATCACTGGGGGCAAGGGCCACGCCCTTCCTCAGGATAGGTCTTTTCAAGACCAAAAGATACGACCTAGCGAGTTTTGTCCCTTTCGCAGAAACGGATCAGCCCCAAGGGCTACGTCCTCTAAGCAGAAGGTATTCACTTCTCAAGCCAATCCAGCCTGGAGACCTATGCAAGGCTGGGAACAAAGGAAAGGCAGGCCAGGAAACCTGCCACTGCTACCAAGACAGCATGAAATTGCGGGCCCCCGATCCGGGACCAGGATCTGGTGGGGGGCAGACTCTCTCTCTTCGGGTCAGGCTGGGCAGAGAGATGTTTCTGGATCCTTGGGCGCTAGAAATAGTCTCCCAAGGTTATTCTCTGGAGTTCAAGGGGCTTCCTCCAAGGGGGAGGTTCCACAGGTCTCAGTTGTCTTCAGAGAGGGAACGTTCAGACCAATCTTAGATTCTCAAGATCTTGAACAGAGTTTCTCAAGGTTCCATCGTTCAAGATGGAAACCATTTCGAACACTCCTTCCTTCCATCCAGGGAAGGGTTCAATCATGACCAAAGGTGGATTTCAAGGATGCGTATCTACATATTCCTATCCACAAGGAACATCATCGGTTCCTAAGGTTTGAATTCCTGGACAAGGCATTTCCAGTTCGTGGCGTTTTCTTTCGGATTAGGCCACTGCTCCTAGAGGATTTTCTCATAGGCTACTAGGGTCCCTTCTGGCGTGCTTAAGACCAAGGGGGCATTGCTGTAGTACCTACTTGGACGACATTCTGATTCGAGCGTCGTCCCTTCCTCAAGTAAAGGCTCACACGGACATTGTCCTGGGCCTTTCTCAGATCTCCACGGATGGAAAGTGAACGTGGAAAAGAGTTCTCTATCTCCGTCAACGAGGGTTCCCTTCTGGGAACTATAATAGACTCCTTAGAAAATGGATTTTTCTGACAGAAGGCCAGAAAATACAAAACTTCTAGACTCTTGTTCGGATCACTTCATTCCGTTCCTCTTCCTTCCATTAGCGCAGTGCATGGAAGGTGATAGGTTTGATGGTAGCGGGCAATGGACATAGTTCCTTTTGTGCGCATTTCATCTAAGACCATTATCAACTGTTCATCGCTCAGTTCAGTTGGAAGATGGGGGACTATTCAGACTTGTCTCCGAAGATACAAGTAAATCAGAGGATCAGAGACTCATTCCGTTGGTGGCTGTCCCTGGACAACCTGTCACAAGGGATGACCTTCCGCAGACCAGAGTGGGTCATTGTCACGACCGACGCCAGTCTGATGGGCTGGGGGCGCGTCTAGGGGATCCCTGAAAGCTCAGGGTCTTTGGTCTCGGGTAGAATCTCTTCTACCGATAAATATTCTGGAACTGAGAGCGATATTCAATGCTCTCAAAGCTTGCCTCAGCTAGCGAGGGCCAAGTTCATACATCAACCATCAGGGGGGAACAAGGGAGTTCCTAGGCGATGGAAGAAGTGACCAAAATCATTCTATGGGCGGAGTCTCACATCCTGCCACCTGTCTGCTATCCACATCCCAGGGAGTGGAAAATTGGGGAAGCGGATTTCTGAGTCGTCAGACATTGCAGTCCGGGGGAGTTGGGACTCCATCCGGAAATCTTTGCCCAAGTCACTCAAACCGTGGGGCATTCCAGACATGGATTCTGATGGCCTCGTCGTCAGAACTTCAGAGTTCCTTACTACGGGTACAGATCCAGGGATCCCAAGGGCGG
This sequence comes from Bombina bombina, assembly GCF_027579735.1. Classification (NCBI taxonomy): domain Eukaryota; kingdom Metazoa; phylum Chordata; class Amphibia; order Anura; family Bombinatoridae; genus Bombina; species Bombina bombina. The sequence goes on along the minus strand of NC_069499.1, from coordinate 1,462,144,549 downwards.
CTCTAGTGGATGCACAAAGTAGCACCTTGGACCTTCAAACTAGCTTATGTGTTCCCGCCGTTTCCTCTCATCCCAGGCGGGTAGCCAGGATCAATCAGGAGAGGGCGTCGGTGATTTTGATAGCTCCTGCGTGGCCACGCAGGACTTGGTATGCAGATCTGGTGAATATGTCATCGGCTCCACCATGGAAGCTACCTTTGAGACGAGACCTTCTTGTTCTAGGTCCGTTCGACCCACTCCAGCTGACTGCTTGGAGATTGAACGCTTGATCTTATCAAAGCGAGGGTTCTCAGATTCTGTTATTAATACTCTTGTTCAGGCCTGAAAGCCTGTAACCAGAAAAATTACCACATAATTTGGTATATCTGTTGGTGTGAATCTGCAGGATTCCCTTGGGACAAGGTTAAGATTCCTAAGAGTCTATCCTTCCTTCGAGAAGGATTGGAAAAAGGATTATCTGCAAGTTCCTTGATGGGACAGATTTCTGCCTTGTCTGTGTTACTTCACAAAAAGCTGGCAGCTGTGCCAGATGTTCTAGCCTTTGTTCAGGCTCTGGTTAGAATCAAGCCTGTTTACAAAATTTTGACTCCTCCTTGGAGTCTCACCTAGGTTCTTTCAGTTCTTTAGGGGGTTCCGTTTGAACCCTTACATTCCGTTGATATTAAGTTTATTATCTTGGAAAGTTTTGTTTTTGGTTGCAAATTTCTTCTGCTAGAAGAGTTTCAGAATTATCTGCTCTGCAGTGTTTCTTCTCCTTATCTGGTGTTCCATGCAGATAAGGTGGAGGGGGGGGGGGGTGGGGGGTTTGCGTACTAAACCTGGTTTTCTTCCAAAAGTTGTTTCTAACAAAAACATTAACCAGGAGATAGGTTGTGCCTTCTTTGTGTCCTAATCCAGGTTTCAAAGAAGGGAACGTTTGTTTGCACAACTTGGATGTAGTTCGTGCTCTCAAATTTTACTTAGCAGCTACTACTAAGGATTTCAGACAAACTTTGTCTTTGTTTGTTGTTTATTCTGGTAAACGGAGAGGTCAAAAAGCAACTTCTACCTCTCTCTCCTTCTGGATTAATAGCATTATCCGATTGGCTTATGAGACTGCCGGACGGCAGCCTCCTGAAAGAATCACAGCTCACTCCACTAGGGCTGTGGCTTCCACATGGGCCTTCAAGAACGAGGCTTCTGTTGGATCAGATATGTAAGGCAAGCGACTTGGTCTTCACTGCACACTTTTCTAATTTTACAATTTGAGTACTTTTGCTTCTGCTGAGGCTATTTTTGGGAGAAAGGTTTTTGCAAGCCGTGGTGCCTTCCATTTAGGTGACCTGATTTGCTCCTCCCTTCAGGCCGTGTCCTAAAGCTTTGGTATTGGTTCCCACAAGTAAGGATGACGCCGTGGACCGGACACACCTATGTTGGAGAAAACAGAATTTATGTTTTACCTGATAGAATACCTTCTCCAACGGTGGTGTCCGGTCCACGGCCCCCCTGGTTTTTTTAATCAGGTCTGATAATTTATTTTCTTTAACTACCAGTCACCACGGGAACATAGGTTCTCCTATGCAAATATTCCTCCTTAACGTCGTCGTGATGACTGGGGTAGGCGGAGCCTAGGAGGGATCATGTGACCAGCTTTGCTGGGCTCTTTGCCATTTCCTGTTGGGGAGGAGAATATCCCACAAGTAAGGATGACGCCGTGGACCGGACACACCGTTGGAGAAAGTAATTTATCAGGTAAACATAAATTCTGTTTTTTTTTTTGTTTTTTCTTTTGCTCTTTCCTTTTATCACTTTTCAATACCCAGGCTACAGTATTGACATGACAACTGTTTTATAATTGATGTTATCATTTGCCATGTAATCATATACCACGAAAATACTACCGAATGTAATTACTTCTATCTGTCTGTTGCACTTGAAAAATAAAGATATTTAAAAAAAAAAAACAGAAGGGAGAGGAACGTGGAGGTCAGGAGGAAAGGATTTGACCTCTCTGTCGGTCTCTCAGTTGATGGGTAAATTGTGCACAATCTTTAGAATGTCCTGCTTCATATGCTGGCACTCGGTCACGTAGAACATGAAGAAAAAGATTTAATGGTAACAGATCACCCATTTTCATTTAATTCAATAACTTCTTTCACACCTGTGGTAGATTCCGTTTGTATACATGTAAATGACAAAATGCATAAAAAGATTTTACCTGGATCTAATACAGCAACACTTTGGTCTGTAGATCAGACAGTTTCTGTGGCCATATGTATCTTACATTAGTATCAATAGCAGAGGCCTAGGCATTCTTACTAACTGTAAATATGAAACAGTAGGCGAATGCGCAGTGCAATCCAAAACCAATCACTGCAAAGATATTTTGTGTTGCAGGTTAATGAAAATGCATTCGGCTTCACAGTAAATGGCCGTTGTGACATGTGTGTGAATCTGTGTCTCATCCTTCCTGTGTAGGTGGTGAGGAGCTGAGCAGGTTTTGAACATGGGTGCCATGTCTTTGGGCCGTCTCCTTCGACGTGCGTCCTCCAAAGCCTCCGACCTCCTGACATTGAGGTTCTGGACAAAGGAACAACCAGTGTGCTTGATGGAGAGATCATATTTTCCAAGAACACATGTGTGTGTGGCACCCTCCTGAGCTGCTGCAGGATGTGGGATCTCATCACCCTGGTAAGTCCAGATTGCAAGGAAACGGTTCTCTAGTCCAGTACTTCCCAACTCCAGTCCTCAATTATTCCTAACATTCCAGATGTTAGTAAATATTTTTTTTTCTTTAGCTGTTCAGTAGGTTAATTTTTTGTTGCTGACCCACCTGGTGCCTAGATAAGGAAAGCCTTTTAAAATGATTTTTTAATGATTGATAGAGCATGCCATTTCAAGCAACATTCTAATTTACTCCTATTGTAAATTTTTCTTCCTTCTCTTGGTATCTTTATTTGAAAAAGTAGGAATGTAAGCATAGGAGCCGGCCCATTTTTGGTTTAGCACCCTGGCAAGCGCTTTCTGATTGGTGGCTACATTTAGCCACCAATAAGCAAGTGCAGCCCAGGTTCTAAACCAAAAATGAACTGGCTCTTAAAGGGATACAAAAACCCACATTTTTTTATGATTCAGATAAAGCATGACATTTTAAGCAACTTTCTAATTTTACTCCAATTATCAATTTTTCTTTGTTCTCTTGCTATCTTTATTTAAAAGCAGAATGTAAATCTTAGCAGCCAACCCATTTTAGGTTCAGCACCATGGATAGTGCTGTGCTTATAGGTGGCTGACATTTATCTACCAATAAGCAAGGCATAACCCAGGTTCTCAACCAAAAATAGGCTGGCTCCTATGCATCACATTCCTGCTTTTTAAATAAAGATGGCAAGGAACGAAGAAAAATTGATAATAGGAGTATATTAGAAAGTTTCTTAAAATTGCATGCTCTGTCTGAATCATGAAAGTTACATTTTTACTTTAGTGTTCCTTTAATGGAAATTTAAAGGGCCAAAAATGCTCTAACGTGTTGCGTGCGTTGTTGCTGGCATATAACTATGGGTTTAATCACTGCAAAGGCTTTAAACAAATGCATCAGGGGATCCACGACAAGAGGGCATACATGTGCACCCCACCAATCACCAGATAGGTCACAGTAGTACATTGGTGCTCTTTAGGCATACCTAGGTATACTTTTTTAAAAGGACAGTATGAGAATGAGTAAATTTAGAAACAGAAGTAAATTGAAAAGTATCTTACATTTGCCGCTCTATCTGAACCATGGAAGTCTCAGTTTATCATGTCCATTAAAGCTCAAAATATAATGCCCCATAAAACATTTATGTAATTAAGGACATCATTGCAATATGCCACTTTTATCTGTTCTTCTTGTTTCTGCTATAGAAATGGTGCTGGTTCCACTCCCTTAAAATGTTTAAAGCAGCAATAAAACGTCATATTGATTTTAATTAAAGGGACTGTAAAGTACAAATGAAGCTTTCACGATTCAGATAGCGCAAGCAATATTAAGCAATGCCTCTCTTTACTTCTGTTATGGAATTTCAGGCTGCTATATTTGAGGTCAGTGTAGAATGGTGACAGTTAGCAAGTCCGTTATACATAAGTGGTCAGACTCGTCTATACTACACTGCTCTGTCGAACTATTACTTTTAATACGGTACAAACAGCTTATCTCCCATAATAACTTCATGCCTAATCAGTGCAGGAACTCCCAGGGGTATCCCACAATGATACTGCACTTTTCTAACACAAAAAAATAAGCAAAAATAGAAAACAGCACCAATCTCACTTCTCTTCTCCAGGCACCGGCAAAGAATGCCAAATCCACCAATGCAATCAAATAGCCTGTTGGCTTTTTTACAGGGTGAATTAATAGTGATGCAACGAAATGGAAATTCTGGACCGAAACCGAATCCGAAAATCCGGGATGCACTTGGCCGAAAACCGAAATGGTTACCGAAAATGCATTTTTTCAAATATTTTCAAATTATTTTTTTGTGTTTTTTTTTGTTGCATAATTAGAGCCAATAAAAAAAAAACATACTTTTATTGAAAGTAACACACTGAAATTGGACAAAAATATCTTAAAACAATAATATGCTACACAATAATTTTACCAAGAAAAAAAATAAATAAAAAGGCAAAAATGCAATTTTCGGCCAAAATGTTTCTGCGACCAAAATTTTGGTGCATCCCTGTTTAAAACAATTATAAATATCAATATACTGTATTATTCTTCATTTAGTTCTATGTAACAGGGTTTTTTTTTTTTACTAATTATCCAAATAAAGTATAGTCCTAGAAAACTCATTATATGCAGAACAGTAAGTCAAGTAATAAACTCAAACAACAGCTCTAGGCTAGCATCAAATTTTAAACATGCTACACAATAATTTTACCGAAAATAACAGGCAAAAAATCGAAAACCGAAATAGGCAAAAATGCCATTTTCGGCCGAAACTTCGGTGCATCCCTAGTGAATTGGGCCACATTAGAGAGTAATGATATGTCTGGTAGAATTAAATCTAAGTAAAAAGGTGTATTGGATAGACCTAAATGTATAGCACAATACAGCCAGACAAGAAGGGGTGTTGCACAGATCATAAAAAAACCCTGACGTATTAATACTTGTAATCCTAATTTTAAAGCATCTCATCAGTTGGGTCCAAATTTAAAGAGACAGTCAACTCCAAAATTTGTATTGTTTAAAAAGATAGATAATCCATTTATTACCCATTCCTCAGTTTTGCATAACCAACACGGTTATATTAATATATTTTTTACCTCTGTGATTACCATGTATCTAAGTCTCTTTTGACAGCCCCCTAATCCATTACTTTTTATTTATTATCTATTGACTTGCATTTTATCCACTTAGTGCTGTGTCCTGCACAACTCCACATGAGAGTGCACAATGTTATCTATGTGACACACATGGATTTGTAGTTTCTTGTTGTGAAAAGCAAATAAAAAAACATATGATAAGAGGCTGTCTGTAGTGGCTTACAAACAGGCAAAAATTTAGAGGTTTAAATGTTATAATGTGTATTAATATAACAATGTTGGTTGTGCAAAGGTAGGGGATGGGAAGTAAAAGTGTTATCTATCTTTTTAATCAATAACAATTTTGGTGTAGACTGTTCCTTTTTAAAGGATCTGCTTGTGCAAGTTGATATAGGCTCAAGTTTAGTTATGAGACAAACTGTGATTGGCACAACCATTACTGGTAGTTTTTCTTGTCTTGCCTGTTCCAATTGCAATGATTAGGGGATCTTATTTCAACCACTTCTTATACAGGGCATAAATTCCGCATTAATCATTTTTTGACATGTTATTCAAGTGAGTTGTATATATGAGTAAGTGTCCGTGTTCCAACTAGGATATTGAAGGACAGAATTGTTGAATACAAGTCAAATATGTGTTAAGGGACACGGAAGCACTGTTTCTTACCACTTTATGAAATTTTGGCACAGTGTCAGTCAGCTTAGATTCCAAGCAAAAGATTATGTTGATATGCCCAGGACGGGTAGTGATAGGGAGCCACTCCTTATAAAGAGAAGGGGTTAAATAGGGATTTTGAGTGGTCTTTATTTTTTGGAAAATGATAATGTAAAAAGATAACAATTAACAACATTTTGAAATGACCAACATATTTCTCTTGCAAGGTGTATCCAGTCCACGGATTCATCCTTACTTGTGGGATATTCTCATTCCCTACAGGAAGTGGCAAAGAGAGCACACAGCAAAGCTGTCCATATTGCTCCCCCTCTGGCTCCGCCCCCCAGTCATTCTCTTTGCCGCTCTAACAAGTAGCATCTCCACGGGAGGGTAAAGTGAATGTGGTGTTAGATTTGTAGTTTTTATATCTTCAATCAAAAGTTTGTTATTTTTAAATAGTGCCGGTTTGTACTATTTACTCTCTGGCAGAAATATGATGAAGAATTCTGCTGAGAGGAAAATGATTTTAGCATGTTGTAACTAAAATCCATTGCTGTTCCCACACAGGACTGAGGAGTACCAGAAAACTTCAGTTGGGGGAACAGTTTGCAGGCTTAACTGCTTTGAGGTATGTTTCAGTCATCTTTTTTCTAGTCAAGACAAGATAATGCTAGAAGACTGACAAGATTCCCCATGTGGGAAGGGTAAGCCATGTTCTGAGACTTAGTATAGAACTAGAGGCTTATTTAAGAGGGCTCAATAGACTGGTTATCACTTTTGCAGGGCAATCGATTATTTTATTTAGCAAAATACTCTTTATTGACACTTTTTAAGCACTTTGGTGTGTTTATTTGGGGTTTTATTCCACATGGCATTATGTTTAGTCACCTAAATTGGGTTATGAAGGCCCCACAGCTCCGGAGTGGAGTGGGAGGGGCCTAATTTCGTGCCTCAGTTGCGCAGTTTATTCTGACAGATTTACTTACATGCTGCTTCACATGGGTCCAGAGACTGCTTGAGGACTTCAGGAGGCTTGATTTTCGCAAATCCAATCCTTAAGGGAAGGTAGGGGCCACAGCAGGCTGCTGTGTCAAGGTGCTGTAGTTTATTAACCGGTTGTTTGCTTTAGGCGGCTCCGGTTTGGGCATTAAAGGGTTAATCAGGCTGAAACTTGCTGTGCAATCATATCGAAGCATTAGGCACATACTGTAAAAATTTCAAGAGATTTGGTTCATTTTTCACCATTTTGTAAAATTGGGTGCGCTTTTATTTCTTAAAGCACAGTACCATTTATTGCAAATTGTATTTTTTACTTGATAAAGTGTTTTTCCAAGCCTGCTTGTGTATAATACTAATCTGTTAAACATGTCTGACACTAAGGAAAAGCCTTGCTCTATGTGTTCAGAAGCCATGGTGGAACCCCCACTCAAAATGTGTCCCAAGTGCACTAATGTGTCTATTACACTTTAAACCCTTTAAGGACACAGCTTTCAGTTTGCTCAATTGTTTTATGACGGAAAAATTCCGTCATATGTCCTTAAGAGGTTAAAGATCATATTGTGTCACTTAAAAATATAGCCCTAGATGATTCTTTGACTGAAGGTAATGAGGATAGTCCGCCTTCCTCTCCCCATGTGTCATCACCAGTTACGCCCGCTCAAGCGATACCTAGTACCTCTAGTGCATTGGCACCTATTACATTGCAACAACTGGCGGCAGTCATGGATAATTCCCTTGCGGCCTTCCTATCCAAACTGCCAGTTTTCGCTAAAAAGCGCAATAGCTCTGTTTTAAGAACAGATGAGGAGCAGTCGGAAGCTTTGGGAGGTTTATCTGATGTACCCTCACAACACTCTGAAGTAGGGGCGAGGGATGTAATGTCTGAGGGAGAAATTTCTGACTCAGGAAAAGTTTCTCAGCGGGCAGAATCAGATTCACTAGCTTTTAAATTTAAATTGGAACACCTCCGCGTACTGCTTAGGGAGGTCTTATCAACTCTGGATGATTGTGACCCTATGGTGGTCCCAGAGAAATTGTGTAAAATGGACAAATATCTAGAAGTCCCTGTATACACTGATGCGTTCCCGATCCCTAAGAGGGTGGCGGATATTGTTGCTAGGGAGTGGGAAAGACCAGGTGTACCTTTTGTTCCCCCCCCCCCTATCTTTAAGAAAATGTTCCCCATAACTGATCCCAGGCGGGACGCGTGGCAGACGGTCCCTAAGGTAGAGGGGGCAGTTTCAACTAGCCAAACGCACAACCATACCAATTGAAGACAGTTGTGCTTTCAAAGATCCTATGGATAAAAAATTAGAAGGTTTACTAAAGAAAATATTTGTTCAACAGGGTTTCCTTCTCCAACCTATTGCCTGCATTATTCCTGTAACTACTGCAGCGGCTTTTTGGTTTGAGGCGCTGGAGGAGTCGCTCCAGAGGGAGACTTCATATGACGAAGTCATGGATAGAATTAATGCTTTAAAGCTGGCTAATTCTTTTATCACAGATGCCGCTTTGCAATTAGCTAAGTTAGCGGCGAAAAATTCTAGTTTTGCCATCATGGCATGCAGAGCGCTTTGGCTCAAATCATGGTCGGCCGATGTGTCGTCCAAAACAAAATTACTGAATATTCCTTTCAAGGGAAAGACCCTTTTCGGGCCTGAGTTGAAAGAGATTATTTCGGATATCACTGGGGGAAAGGGCCATGCCCTCCCGCAAGATAGGCCTTTAAGGCTAAAAACAAGGCTAATTTTCGTTCCTTTCGCAACTTCAGGAGCGGTCCTGCTTCAACCTCTGCAACCGCTAAGCAAGAGGGTAATGTTTCACAGCCCAAGGCAACCTGGAAACCTTTGCAGGGCTGGAACAAGGGTAAACAGGCCAAAAAGCCTGCGGCTGCTACTAAGACAGCATGAAGGGGTATCCCCCGATCCGGGACCGGATCTGGTAGGGGGCAGACTCTCTCTCTTTGCTCAGGCTTGGGCAAGAGATGTTCCCGATCCCTGGGCACTAGAGATCGTTGCTCAGGGATATCTTCTAGAATTCAAGGACTCCCCTCCAAGGGGAAGGTTCCACATTTCTCGTCTGTCTACAGACCAGACAAAAAAAGAGGCGTTCTTACGCTGTGTAGAAGATCTACTCAAGATGGAGTGATATGTCCAGTTCCAATTACAGAACAAGGACTGGGTTTTTACTCAAACCTGTTTGTGGTTCCTAAAAAGGAAGGAACTTTCAGGCCAATCCTGGATCTAAAAATTCTAAACAAATTCCTCAGAGTTCCATCATTCAAAATGGAGACCATTCGGACAATTTTACCGATGATCCAGGAAGGTCAATATATGACTACCGTGGATCTAAAGGATGCGTACCTTCATATTCCTATCCACAAAGATCACTATCAGTTCCTAAGGTTCGCTTTTCTGGACAAGCATTACCAGTTCGTGGCCCTTCCCTTCGGGTTGGCCACCGCTCCCAGAATTTTCACAAAAGTGCTAGGGTCCCTTCTAGCGGTACTAAGACCGCGGGGCATTGCAGTAGCACCTTATCTGGACGACATCTTGATACAGGCGTCGTCTTTTCCCAGAGCCAAGGCTCATACGGATATTGTTATGGCCTTTCTAAGGTCTCACGGGTGGAAGGTGAACACTGAAAAAAGTTCTCTGTCCCCGCTCACAAGGGTTCCCTTCCTGGGAACATTAATAGACTCGGTAGAAATGAAAATATTTCTGACGGAGGTCAGAAGGTTAAAGCTTTTAAGTACCTGCCGAGCTCTTCATTCCATTCCTCGGCCATCTGTAGCTCAGTGCATGGAGGTAATCGGATTAATGGTAGCAGCAATGGACGTAGTCCCTTTTGCTCAAATTCATCTCAGGCCACTGCAATTGTGCATGCTCAAACAGTGGAATGGGGATTATGCAGATTTGTCTCCTCAAATCCAACTGGACCAGAAAACCAGAGATTCTCTTCTCTGGTGGTTGTCTCAGGATCACCTGTCTCAGGGAATGTGCTTCCGCAGACCGGAGTGGATCATTGTAACGACCGACGCCAGTCTGTTAGGCTGGGGCGCGGTCTGGGGCTCCCTGAAAGCTCAGGGCCTATGGTCTCGGGAAGAGTCTCTTCTCCCGATAAACATTTTGGAACTGAGAGCGATATTCAACACGCTCCAGGCATGGCCTCAGCTAGCGGCGGCCAAATATATCAGATTTCAGTCGGACAACATCACGACTGTAGCATACATCAATCATCAGGGAGGAACAAAGAGTTCCTTAGCGATGAAGGAAGTAACCAAGATAATCAGGTGGGCGGAGGATCACTCTTGCCATCTATCTGCACTTCACATCCCAGGAGTAGACAACTGGGAAGTGGATTTCCTAAGTCGTCAGACTTTTCACCCGGGGGAGTGGGAACTCCACCCGGAGGTTTTTGCTCAGCTGACCCAGCTATGGGGTATTCCAGAGTTGGATCTGATGGCGTCCCGTCAGAACACCAAACTTCCTCTTTACGGATCCAGGTCCAGGGACCCCAAGGGGGCATTGATAGATGCTCTAGTAGCGCCTTGGTCCTTCAATCTGGCTTATGTCTTTCCACCGTTTCCCCTTCTCCCTCGGCTGGTAGCCAGAATCAAACAGGAGAAGGCCTCGGTAATTCTGATAGCGCCTGCGTGGCCACGCAGGACTTGGTATGCAGACCTAGTGGACATGTCATCTGTCCCACCATGGGCACTGCCAATGAGGCAGGATCTTCTAATACAGGGTCCATTCAAGCATCCAAATCTAGTTTCTCTGCAGCTGACTGCTTGGAGATTGAATGCTTAATTCTATCCAAGCGTGGGTTCTCTGAATCAGTCATAGATACTCTGATACAAGCTAGAAAGCCTGTCACCAGGAAAATTTACCATAAGATATGGCGGAAATATCTTTGTTAGTGTGAATCCAAGGGTTACTCGTGCAGTAAGATTAGGATTCCAAGGATATTGTCTTTTCTCCAAGAAGGATTGGAGAAAGGTTTGTCGGCTAGTTCCTTAAAGGGACAGATATCCGCTCTGTCTATCCTTTTACACAAGTGTCTGGCAGAAGTACCAGATGTTCAAGCATTTGCACAGGCTTTAGTCAGAATCAAGCCTGTCTATAGACCTGTGGCTCCTCCATGGAGTCTAAATTTAGTTCTTTCAGTTCTTCAAGGGGTTCCGTTTGAACCTTTACATTCCATAGATATTAAGTTATTATCTTGGAAAGTTTTGATTTTGGTAGCTATATCTTCTGCTCGAAGAGTTTCAGAATTGTCTGCTTTGCAGTGTAATTCACCTTATCTGGTGTTCCATGCAGATAAGGTAGTTTTGCGTACCAAACCTGGTTTTCTTCCTAAAGTTGTTTCTAATAAGAACATTAACCAGGAAATCATTGTTCCTTCCCTGTGTCCTAATCCAGCTTCTAAGAAGGAACGGCTTTTACACAATCTTGATGTGGTTCATGCTTTGAGATTCTGTTTACAAGCAACTAAGGATTTCAGACAAACATCATCTTTGTTTGTTGTCTATTCTGTTAAGAGGAGAAGTCAGAAAGCGACTGCTACCTCTCTTTCCTTCTGGTTGAAAAGCATAATCCGATTGGCTTATGAGACTGCTGGGCAGCAGCCTCCTGAACGAATTACAGCTCATTCCACCAGAGCTGTGGCTTCCACTTGGGCTTTCAAGAATGAGGCTTCTGTTGAACAGATTTGTAAGGCAGCGACTTGGTCTTCACTGCATACTTTTGCCAAATTCGATACTTTTGCTTCTTCGGAGGCTATTTTTGTTAGAAAGGTTTTGCAAGCAGTGGTGCCTTCCGTTTAGGTTACCTGTCTTGTTCCCTCCCTTCATCCGTGTCCTAAAGCTTTGGTATTGGTATCCCACAAGTAAGGATGAATCCGTGGACTGGATACACCTTGCAAGATAAAACAGAAATTATGCTTACCTGATAAATTACTTTCTCTTGCGGTGTATCCAGTCCACGGCCCGCCCTGGCAATTAAGTCAGGTTAAAATTTCTTGTTTAAAACTACAGTCACCACTGCACCCTATGGTTTCTCCTTTTTCTCCTAACTGTCGGTCGAATGACTGGGGGGGCAGAGCCAGAGGGGGAGCTATATGGACAGCTTTGCTGTGTGCTCTCTTTGCCACTTCCTGTAGGGAATGAGAATATCCCACAAGTAAGGATGAATCCGTGGACTGGATACACCACAAGAGAAAGTAATTTATCAGGTAAGCATAAATTCTGTTTTTTGCTTATGTAATTATAATATGTACTGTATAACTTTTTGTGATATTCTGTGTCAGTACTGTATGTAAAAAAAATGTTTAAGATGGTAATGTTAAGTTATGCCCACTAGATGGCAACACTACGATACCATATTTAAAGTGATAGTAAATTCTCCCCTTTGATAAACTGATCCAGAATGTTAGTCATATTTTAGATGGAGTTTATTTCATAAGTTGTCATTAAGATGCCATATAACTTACTTTTTAATGTAGATATAAAATTCAGATACCTGCACTCTTGCCGTCTATTCCAAAAGTCATATTTTTTGTGAACTAATGGTTTGAACTGTTCACCAATTAGCGCTTTAGCCATATGGTACCTTTTGTTGTACCCAGAGCACTAATTGGAGAACAGTTCATACCGTTAACTCTCAAAAAAAGATTTTGTTTTCAAAGTGGGCGGTTGGAGGGCAGGGAATTTGAATTTCAGCACTACATTAAAAAGTAAGCGCATCTTCATTACAACAGATGAATTAAACTTCATCTAAAATATCACTAACATTCCGGCTCTGTTTATCTAAAGGGGAGAGTTTACTATTACTTTAAACATGACTCAAGTGTAATACCTTTAGACATGATTAATGTCCAGATAGTGGATTGAAACGTCTATAATTTTTTTTAGAGCCCCTGATGGATGATTAAAGGTCCTTTTATATAAATCCCATGGCTGGAATGATTTAGTTTTTAATTTATTTTTTTAACATGTGGTCATATAATGTTGATGATGCAATAAGGAAGTCTAGGTATGAAGGCGTGAGAGATGTTAGCCAATCAGTGCTTCTCTACGTGCCTGCCCAGAGAATGCACACATTATATACATGTACACACACATACCCTGCCCAGAGAATGCACACATTATATACATGTACACACACATACCCATCCCAGAGAATGCACACATTAGATACATGTACACACACATACCCTGCCCAGAGAATGCACACATTATATACATGTACACACACATACCCATCCCAGAGAATGCACACATTAGATACATGTACACACACATACCCTGCCCAGAGAATGCACACATTATATACATGTACACACACACATACCCATCCCAGAGAATACACACATTAGATACATGTACACACACATACCCTGCCCAGAGAAGATACACATTAGATACATGTACACACACATACCCTGCCCAGAGAAGATACACATTTATATACATGTACACACACAAATACCCTGCCCAGTGAATGCACACATTATATACATGTACACACACAAATACCCTGCCCAGTGAATGCACACATTATATACATGTACACACATAAATACCCTGCCCAGTGAATGCACACATTATATACATGTACACACACACATACCCTGCCCAGTGAATGCACACATTATATACATGTACACAAACATACATACCCTGCCCATTCTCTGGGCAGCGTATGTGTGTGTGTGTACATGTATCTAATGTGTGCATTCTCTGGGCAGGGTATGTGTGGTGTGTACATGTATATAATGTGTGCATTCTCTGGGCAGGGTATGTGTGTGTGTACATGTATCTAATGTGTGCATTCTCTTGGCAGGGTATTTGTGTGTGTGTGTACATGTATCTAATGTGTGCATTCTCTGGGCAGGGTATGTGTGTGTGTACATGTATATAATGTGTATCTTCTCTTTGCAGCGTGTGTGTGTGTGTGTGTGTACATGTATCTAATGTGTGCATTCTCTGGGCAGGGTATGTGTGTGTGTGTGTACATGTATCTAATGTGTGCATTCTCTGGGCAGGGTATGTGTGTGTGTACATGTATATAATGTGTATTTTCTCTTTGCAGCGTATGTGTGTGTGTACATGTATCTAATGTGTGCATTCTCTGGGCAGGGTATGTGTGTGTGTGTGTACATGTATCTAATGTGTGCATTCTCTGGGCAGGGTATGTGTGTGTGTACATGTATATAATGTGTATCTTCTCTTTGCAGCGTATGTGTGTGTGTGTGTACATGTATCTAATGTGTGCATTCTCTGGGCAGGGTATGTGTGTGTGTGTACATGTATCTAATGTGTGCATTCTCTGGGCAGGGTATGTGTGTGTGTGTACATGTATCTAATGTGTGCATTCTCTGGGCAGGGTATGTGTGTGTACATGTATATAATGTGTGCATTCTCTGGGCAGGGTATGTGTGTGTACATGAATATAATGTGTATCTTCTCTGGGCAGGGTATTTGTGTGTGTACATGTATATAATGTGTGCATTCTCTGGGCTGGGTATGTGTGTGTACATGTATATAATGTGTGCATTCTCTGGGCAGGGTATGTGTGTGTACATGTATCTAATGTGTGCATTCTCTGGGCAGGATATGTGTGTGTACATGTATCTAATGTGTGCATTCTCTGGGCAGGGTATGTGTGTGTACATGTATATAATGTGTGCATTCACTGGGCAGAGTATGTGTGTGTGTACATGTATATAATGTGTATCTTCTCTGGGCAGGGTATGTGTGTGTGTACATGTATATAATGTGTATCTTCTCTGGACAGGGTATGTGTGTGTGTACATGTATATAATGTGTGCATTCTCTGGGCAGGGTATGTGTGTGTGTACATGTATATAATGTGTGCATTCACTGGGCAGGGTATGTGTGTGTGTGTGTGTGTACATGTATATAATGTGTATCTTCTCTGGGCAGGGTATGTGTGTGTGTGTGTGTACATGTATCTAATGTGTGCATTCTCTGGGCAGGGTATGTGTGTGTAAATGTATCTAATGTGTATCTTCTCTGGGCAGGGTATGTGTGTGTGTACATGTATATAATGTGTGCATTCACTGGGCAGGGTATGTGTGTGTGTAAATGTATCTAATGTGTATCTTCTCTGGGCAGGGTATGTGTGTGTGTACATGTATATAATGTGTGCATTCTCTGGGCAGGGTATGTGTGTGTGTGTGTACATGTATATAATGTGTATCTTCTCTGGGCAGGGTATGTGTGTGTGTACATGTATATAATGTGTATCTTCTCTGGGCAGTGTATTTGTGTGTGTGTACATGTATATAATGTGTGCATTCTCTGGGCAGGGTATGTGTGTGTGTACATGTATATAATGTGTATCTTCTCTGGGCAGGGTATTTGTATGTGTGTACGTGTATCTAATGTGTGCATTCACTGGGCAGGGTATGTGTGTGTGTACATGTATATAATTTGTGCATTCACTGGGCAGGGTATGTGTGTGTGTGTGTACATGTATATAATGTGTATCTTCTCTGGGCAGGGTATGTGTGTGTGTGTACATGTATATAATGTGTATCTTCTCTTTGCAGCGTATGTGTGTGTGTGTGTACATGTATCTAATGTGTTCATTCTCTGGGCAGGGTATGTGTGTGTACATGTATCTAATGTGTATCTTCTCTGGACAGGGTATGTGTGTGTGTACATGTATATAATGTGTGCATTCTCTTGGCAGGGTATGTGTGTGTGTGTATATGTATATAATGTGTGCATTCACTGGGCAGGGTATGTGTGTATGTACATGTATATAATGTGTATCTTCTCTGGGCAGGGTATGTGTGTGTGTACATGTATATAATGTGTATCTTCTCTGGGCAGGGTATGTGTGTGTGTACATGTATATGATGTGTATCTTCTCTGGGCAGGGTATGTGTGTGTGTGTACATGTATATAATGTGTGCATTCACTGGGCAGGGTATGTGTGTGTGTGTGTGTACATGTATATAATGTGTATCTTCTCTGGGCAGGGTATGTGTGTGTGTGTACATGTATCTAATGTGTGCATTCACTGGGCAGGGTATGTGTGTGTACATGTATATAATGCGTGCATTCTCTGGGCAGGGTATGTGTGTGTACATGTATCTAATATGTGCATTCACTGGGCAGGGTATGTGTGTGTGTGTGTACATGTATATAATGTGTGCATTCTCTGGGCAGGGTATGTGTGTGTGTGTGTGTACATGTATATAATGTGTGCATTCTCTGGGCAGGGTATGTGTGTGTGTACATGTATCTAATGTGTGCATTCTCTGGGCAGGGTATGTGTGTGTGTACATGTATATAATGTGTATCTTCTCTTTGCAGCGTATGTGTGTGTGTGTACATGTATCTAATGTGTGCATTCTCTGGGCAGGGTATGTGTGTGTGTGTGTGTACATGTATCTAATGTGTATGTTCTCTGGGCAGGCTATATGTGTGTACATGTATCTAATGTGTGCATTCTCTGGGCAGGGTATGTGTGTGTGTGTACATGTATCTAATGTGTGCATTCTCTGGGCAGGGTATGTGTGTGTGTGTGTGTGTGTACATGTATCTAATGTGTATCTTCTCTGGGCAGGGTATGTGTGTGTGTGTACATGTATCTAATGTGTGTATTCTCTGGGCAGGGTATGTGTGTGTGTGTGTACATGTATATAATGTGTGCATTCTCTGGGCAGGGTATGTGTTTGTACATGTATATAATGTGTGCATTCTCTGGGCAGGGTGTGTGTGTGTGTGTGTACATGTATCTAATGTGTGCATTCACTGGGCAGGGTATGTGTGTGTACATGTATATTATGTGTGCATTCTCTGGGCAGGGTATGTGTGCGTACATGTATCTAATGTGTGCATTCTCTGGGCAGGGTATGTGTGTGTGTGTGTACATGTGTATAATGTATGCATTCTCTGGGATGGGTATGTGTGTGTACATGTATCTAATATCTGCATTCACTGGGCAGTGTGTGTGTGTGTGTACATGTATATAATGTGTGCATTCTCTGGGCAGGGTATGTGTGTGTGTGTGTACATGTATCTAATGTGTGCATTCTCTGGGCAGGGTATGTGTGTGTGTGTACATGTATATAATGTGTGCATTCACTGGGCAGGGTATGTGTGTGTGTGTGTACATGTATATAATGTGTATCTTCTCTGGGCAGGGTATGTGTGTGTGTGTACATGTATATAATGTGTATCTTCTCTTTGCAGCGTATGTGTGTGTGTGTGTGTACATGTATCTAATGTGTGCATTCTCTGGGCAGGGTATGTGTGTGTGTGTACATGTATATAATGTGTATCTTCATTGGACAGGGTTTGTGTGTGTGTACATTTATATAATGTGTGCATTCTCTGGGCAGGGTATGTGTGTGTGTACATGTATATAATGTGTGCATTCACTGGGCAGGGTATGTGTGTGTGTACATGTATATAATGTGTATCTTCTCTGGGCAGGGTATGTGTGTGTACATGTATATAATGTGTATCTTCTCTGGGCAGGGTATGTGTGTGTGTGTACATGTATATAATGTGTGCATTCACTGGGCAGGGTATGTGTGTGTGTGTGTGTACATGTATATAATGTGTATCTTCTCTGGGCAGGGTATGTGTGTGTGTACATGTATATAATGTGTATCTTCTCTGGGCAGGGTATGTGTGTGTGTGTGTACATGTATATAATGTGTATCTTCTCTGGGCAGGGTATGTGTGTGTGTACATGTATATAATGTGTGCATTCACTGGGCAGGGTATGTGTGTGTGTAAATGTATATAATGTGTGCATTCTCTGGGCAGGGTATGTGTGTGTGTAAATGTATATAATGTGTGCATTCACTGGGCAGGGTATGTGTGTGTGTGTACATGTATATAATGTGTATCTTCTCTGGGCAGGGTATGTGTGTGTGTGTACATGTATCTAATGTGTGCATTCACTGGGCAGGGTATGTGTGTGTACATGTATATTATGTGTGCATTCTCTGGGCAGGGTATGTGTGTGTACATGTATCTAATATGTGCATTCTCTGGGCAGGTTATGTGTGTGTGTGTACATGTATCTAATATGTGCATTCACTGGGCAGGGTATGTGTGTGTGTGTGTACATGTATATAATGTGTGCATTCTCTGGGCAGGGTATGTGTGTGTGTGTACATGTATATAATGTGTGCATTCTCTGGGCAGGGTATGTGTGTGTGTGTACATGTATCTAATGTGTGCATTCTCTGGGCAGGGTATGTGTGTGTGTGTACATGTATCTAATGTGTGCATTCTCTGGGCAGGGTATGTGTGTGTGTGTACATGTATCTAATGTGTGCATTCTCTGGGCAGGGTATGTGTGTGTGTGTGTGTGTACATGTATCTAATGTGTGCATTCTCTGGGCAGGGTATGTGTGTGTGTGTACATGTATATAATGTGTATCTTCTCTTTGCAGCGTATGTGTGTGTGTGTGTACATGTATCTAATGTGTGCATTCTCTGGGCAGGGCATGTGTGTGTACATGTATATAATGTGTGCATTCTCTGGGCAGGGTATGTGTGTGTGTGGACATGTATCTAATGTGTGCATTCTCTGGGCAGGGTGTGTGTGTACATGTATCTAATGTGTGCATTCTCTGGGCAGGGTATGTGTGTGTACATGTATATAATGTGTGCATTCTCTGGGCAGGGTATGTGTGTGTACATGTATATAATGTGTGCATTCTCTGGGCAGGGTATGTGTGTGTACATGTATCTAATGTGTGCATTCTCTGGGCAGGGTATGTGTGTGTGTGTACATGTATATAATGTATGCATTCTCTGGGATGGGCATGTGTGTGTACATGAATCTAATGTGTGCTTTCTCTGGGCAGGGTATGTGTGTGTGTGTACATGCATATAATGTGTGCATTCTCTGGGCAGGGTATGTGTGTGTGTGTACATGTATCTAATGTGTATCTTCTCTGGGCAGGCTATATGTGTGTACATGTATCTAATGTGTGTATTCTCTGGGCAGGGTATGTGTGTGTACATGTATCTAATATGTGCATTCACTGGACAGGGTATGTGTGTGTGTGTACATGTATCTAATGTGTGCATTCTCTGGGCAGGGTATGTGTGTGTGTGTACATGTATATAATGTGTGCATTCTCTGGGCAGGGTATGTGTGTGTGTGTACATGTATCTAATGTGTGCATTCTCTGGGCAGGGTATGTGTGTGTACATGTATCTAATGTGTGCATTCTCTGGGCAGGGTATGTGTGTGTGTACATGTATATAATGTGTATCTTCTCTTTGCAGCGTATGTGTGTGTGTACATGTATATAATGTGTGCATTCTCTGGGCAGGGCATGTGTGTGTACATGTATCTAATGTGTGCATTCTCTGGGCAGGGTATGTGTGTGTGTGTACATGTATATAATGTATGCATTCTCTGGGATGGGCATGTGTGTGTACATGAATCTAATGTGTGCTTTCTCTGGGCAGGGTATGTGTGTGTGTGTGTACATGCATATAATGTGTGCATTCTCTGGGCAGGGTATGTGTGTGTGTATACATGTATCTAATGTGTATCTTCTCTGGGCAGGCTATATGTGTGTACATGTATCTAATGTGTGCATTCTCTGGGCAGGGTATGTGTGTGTGTATACATGTATCTAATGTGTATCTTCTCTGGGCAGGCTATATGTGTGTACATGTATCTAATGTGTGCATTCTCTGGGCAGGGTATGTGTGTGTAAATGTATCTAATGTGTGTATTCTCTGGGCAGGGTATGTGTGTGTGTGTACATGTATATAATGTGTGCATTCTCTGGGCAGGGTATGTGTTTGTACATGTATATAATGTGTGCATTCTCTGGGCAGGGTATGTGTGTGTGTGTGTACATGTATATAATGTGTATCTTCTCTGGGCAGGGTATGTGTGTGTGTGTACATGTATCTAATTTGTGCATTCACTGGGCAGGGTATGTGTGTGTACATGTATATTATGTGTGCATTCTCTGGGCAGGGTATGTGTGTGTACATGTATCTAATGTGTGCATTCTCTGGGCAGGGTATGTGTGTGTAAATGTATCTAATGTGTGCATTCTCTGGGCAGGGTATGTGTGTGTAAATGTATCTAATGTGTATCTTCTCTGGGCAGGGTATGTGTGTGTGTGTACATGTATCTAATGTGTGCATTCTCTGGGCAGGGTATGTGTGTGTACATGAATCTAATGTGTGCTTTCTCTGGGCAGGGTGTGTGTGTGTTTGTGTTTATGTATCTAATATGTGCATTCACTGGGCAGGGTATGTGTGTGTACATGTATCTAATGTGTGCTTTCTCTGGGCAGGGTATTTGTGTGTGTGCATGTATATAATGTGTGCATTCTCTGGGCAGGCTATGTGTGTGTACATGTATATAATGTGTGCATTCTCTGGGCAGGGTATGTGTGTGTACATGTATATAATGTGTATCTTCTCTGGGCAGGGTATGTGTGTGTGTACATGTATATAATGTGTGCATTCTCTGGGCAGGGTATGTGTGTGTGTGTGTGTACATGTATATAATGTGTGCATTCTCTGGGCAGGGTATGTGTGTGTGTGTACATGTATATAATGTGTGCATTCTCTGGGCAGGGTATGTGTGTGTACATGTATCTAATGTGTGCATTCTCTGGGCAGGGTATGTGTGTGTGTACATGTATATAATGTGTATCTTCTCTTTGCAGCGTATGTGTGTGTGTGTGTACATGTATCTAATGTGTGCATTCTCTGGGCAGGGTATGTGTGTGTACATGTATCTAATGTGTATCTTCTCTGGGCAGGCTATATGTGTGTACATGTATCTAATGTGTGCATTCTCTGGGCAGGGTATGTGTACATGTATCTAATGTGTGCATTCTCTGGGCAGGGTATGTGTATGTGTGTACATGTATCTAATGTGTATCTTCTCTGGGCAGGGTATGTGTGCACATGTATCTAATGTGTGTATTCTCTGGGCAGGGTATGTGTGTGTGTGTACATGTATATAATGTGTGCATTCTCTGGGCAGGGTATGTGTTTGTACATGTATATAATGTGTGCATTCTCTGGGCAGGGTATGTGTGTGTGTGTGTACATGTATATAATGTGTATCTTCTCTGGGCAGGGTATGTGTGTGTGTGTACATGTATCTAATTTGTGCATTCACTGGGCAGGGTATGTGTGTGTACATGTATATTATGTGTGCATTCTCTGGGCAGGGTATGTGTGTGTACATGTATCTAATGTGTGCATTCTCTGGGCAGGGTATATGTGTGTACATGTATCTAATGTGTGCATTCTCTGGGCAGGGTATGTGTGTGTGTGTACATGTATATAATGTATGCATTCTCTGGGATGGGTATGTGTGTGTACAGGAATCTAATGTGTGCTTTCTCTGGGCAGGGTGTGTGTGTTTGTGTTCATGTATCTAATATGTGCATTCACTGGGCAGTGTGTGTGTGTGTGTGTGTACATGTATATAATGTGTGCATTCTCTGGGCAGGGTATGTGTGTGTGTACATGTATATAATGTGTGCATTCTCTGGGCAGGGTATGTGTGTGTGTACATGTATATAATGTGTGCATTCTCTGGGCAGGGTATGTGTGTGTGTGTACATGTATCTAATGTGTATCTTCTCTGGGCAGGCTATATGTGTGTACATGTATCTAATGTGTGCATTCTCTGGGCAGGGTATGTGTGTGTGTGTGTACATGTATCTAATGTGTGCATTCTCTGGGCAGGGTATGTGTGTGTACATGAATCTAATGTGTGCTTTCTCTGGGCAGGGTATTTGTGTGTGTACATGTATATAATGTGTATCTTCTCTTTGCAGCGTATGTGTGTGTGTGTGTGTACATGTATCTAATGTGTGCATTCTCTGGGCAGGGTATGTGTGTGTGTGTACATGTATATAATGTATGCATTCTCTGGGCAGGGTATGTGTGTGTACATGTATCTAATGTGTTCATTCTCTGGGCAGGGTATGTGTGTGTACATGTATCTAATGTGTGCATTCTCTGGGCAGGGTATGTGTGTGTACATGAATCTAATGTGTGCATTCACTGGGCAGGGTATGTGTGTGTGTGTACATGTATCTAATGTGTGCTTTCTCTGGGCAGGGTATTTGTGTGTACATGTATATAATGTGTGCATTCTCTGGGCTGGGTATGTGTGTGTGTGTACATGTATATAATGTGTGCATTCTCTGGGCAGGGTATGTGTGTGTACATGTATCTAATGTGTGCATTCTCTGGGCAGGGTATGTGTGTGTACATGTATCTAATGTGTGCATTCTCTGGGCAGGGTATGTGTGTGTACATGTATCTAATGTGTGCATTCTCTGGGCAGGGTATGTGTGTGTGTGTACATGTATCTAATGTGTATCTTCTCTGGGCAGGGTATGTGTGTTTACATGTATATAATGTGTGCATTCTCTGGGCAGGGTATGTGTGTGTACATGTATCTAATGTGTGCATTCTCTGGGCAGGGTATGTGTGTGTGTACATGTATATAATGTGTATCTTCTCTTTGCAGCGTATGTGTGTGTGTGTGTGTACATGTATCTAATGTGTATCTTCTCTGGGCAGGCTATATGTGTGTACATGTATCTAATGTGTGCATTCTCTGGGCAGGGTATGTGTGTGTACATGTATCTAATGTGTGCATTCTCTGGGCAGGGTATGTGTGTGTACATGTATATAATGTGTGCATTCTCTGGGCAGGGTATGTGTGTGTGTGTACATGTATCTAATGTGTATCTTCTCTGGGCAGGGTATGTGTGTGTGTGTACATGTATATAATGTGTGCATTCTCTGGGCAGGGTATGTGTGTGTGTGTACATGTATCTAATGTGTATCTTCTCTGGGCAGGGTATGTGTGTGTACATGTATCTAATGTGTGCATTCTCTGGGCAGGGTATGTGTGTGTGTGTACATGTATCTAATGTGTATCTTCTCTGGGCAGGGTGTGTGTGTGTGTACATGTATATAATGTGTGCATTCTCTGGGCAGGGTATGTGTGTGTGTTTGTACATGTATCTAATGTGTGCATTCTCTGGGCAGGGTATGCGTGTGTGTGTGTACATGTATCTAATGTGTGCTTTCTCTGGGCAGGGTTTGTGTGTGTGTGTACAAGTATCTAATGTGTGCATTCTCTGGGCAGGGTATGTGTGTGTACATGTATCTAATGTGTATCTTCTCTGGGCAGGGTATGTGTGTGTACATGTATCTAATGTGTGCATTCTCTGGGCAGGGTATGTGTGTGTACATGTATCTAATGTGTATCTTCTCTGGGCAGGCTATATGTGTGTACATGTATCTAATGTGTGCATTCTCTGGGCAGGGTATGTGTGTGTGTACATGTATATAATGTGTATCTTCTCTGGGCAGGGTATGTGTGTGTGTGTACATGTATCTAATGTGTATCTTCTCTGGGCAGGGTATGTGTGTGTGTGTACATGTATATAATGCGTGCATTCACTGGGCAGGGTATGTGTGTGTACATGTATATAATGTTTACCTTCTCTGTGCAGGGTATGTGTGTGTACATGTATCTAATGTGTATCTTCTCTGGGCAGGGTATGTGTGTGTACATGTATCTAATGTGTGCTTTCTCTGTGCAGGGTATGTGTGTGTACATGTATATAATGTGTGCATTCTCTGGGCAGGGTATGTGTGTGTA